>NC_134710.1:45662309-45897309 GCF_043290135.1 Rhipicephalus microplus | reverse complement strand
TAACCCATGCACTGAAGGAATTCCTCGCGGGCTTTTCTTGCTGTTTAACGCAGGGGGCCACGTTTGAACAGATGTGTGCAGTCGTACTGCATGCGCCGATTACCATTTTTCGGGAAGTATAAGTTACAAATTTCAACAAATTCTAGATTCTCTGAGACGAGACAACGCATAAAGTAGTCGCTTAACTGAAGTGAGCAGTCAGTGTATAGAAAGGAGGCAGAACTCAGATATAAATAAAATAGAAAAAAATAAAATATAATGAAAAGTACAAAGGCAGGGAATCTACAGTGGCGCCTGAACAAAAGAAGCGAGAGAGAGAGCCCAGGCTCGGGATCACAGCTGTGCACAATCACCGCAGGTTATTGCAGCACAGGATGACGAGTGGCACAAGTGGAGGCGTAAGTCGCAATAAATCCAATATGCCTGCTAGAGAAATCAGCTATGTGAAGGCACGTCGTAAGTGGTTGAAATGTTCAGATCAATGGACTTGACCGCGGTAAATTGTCCTAGGCGGTGGACTTGGGTGACGACTTAGGGAGAAGTCTAATGACAAGTCCTCAAAAGTCTCTCTAGTCGGGCCTTTAATCATGCAAGTAATTTATTTATTTATTTATTTATTTATTTATTTATTTATTTATTTATTTTCATACTCTCAGGGCCCGAGGGCATTACAGAGAGGAGTGGTCTGACAACAATATATCAATAACTGCAATTTTGAAGGCGGCAGATTCTTCGATTGCAGCAATGGAGGCAGGAAGGTGGTTCCAGTCACTGCTTGTTTGAGGCAAAAAAGAAGCATGGCAAGTGTTAGTGCGGCATATGGGAACTTTAACTTTAAGATGATGGTCTAACCGTGGTGATACATAATCTGGGGGAAGGAAAAGATCATGAACTAGTGAACGCATATCAGAGCGCATGCAGTGCTGGGAACTACTCGGATTGTGTTGTAGTGGACGTGCAGCTGTCAGTTGTAACGGCGTGTGATGGGCACCAGTAACGACGGCAATGACGATCCTCAAGTCGGTGCCAAAGGCAAGTAGGTAAAACAAGCTTGATCCATGGTTGTCTGATGAATCACTAAAAAAAGAAACTCCGAGCTTAAACTGCACTTATAAAGGGACATTTTCAGCTTTTAACGGGATTTTCAGAAGCTGAGAATCATTAATCGAAACGAGGGTACCTCCATGAGCAGCAGCAACCTCGTAATCTATATGCTTGAGTCTGTTACAAAAAGCTTTAAGATTTTAATACAAACAAACGTAGGTGTTTTGTATTCAAGCATTTGTGCTTGCAAAGTCATGGTCATGAGTTTCCAGGCCATGCTTTCATAGAAATACATGAGATAGTGGCCTGGAAACTTCTGTGTCCCGCCTCCCCTGTATATGGGCTTTTCATTCAAACATTCAGGCATCAAAAATGCACTTAGTGATTCGCAAGTTTTCGTGTTCACATTTTGTCCATCTAAGAATAAGGAGCTGTCCATTGTCCATCTAGGAATAATAATAATAATAATAATAATAATAATAATAATAATAATAATAATAATAATAATAATAATAATAATAATAATAATAATAATAATAATAATAATAATAATAATAATAATAATCTATTATTTTATTTAAAGAAAATGAGGCAAGCAGTGAGGAAAAGCTGACAAGTAGCTTGACTAGCTCTGCTCTACCACCCTCGTCCCCAAAAGTGCTTTTTGGCGAGTTTACAGCAGTTCAACGCAACAGCTTTATTAACAGAACAGAAAGGGAGAAAAAAATGGAAGGATAGAGAAACAGGATCAGCAAAAATGCAAGGCATATTCATTGAAAATAAAAGTAATAAGAACGTATTGCGACACATTAGGATGTGAAATCAAACACAACATTTCGGAGAACTGGAAATTTATGATAAAGAAACTCCGATAAACGCTGCATTAAAAAACAACTACTGAGTTTCAAAAAAAAAATTGCCCACGTACCTTGTGAATCGATGTTATACGAAGCATGCAGTTGCAAAATGAATGTGTGTTTTTTTTGTTTATTGAACGAGACATTATGAAGTGGCGCTAAATTTATGTACATACCCACGCACAAACATGAGTTAAAGAGCCGCATATATGTCATAATAGAAGTTGTTTACAGTTGCGTAACGATGCCAACAGCAACATGGATATTAGCAACACCAGAAGCAGTAAGCTGATATGAAGCGCTGGTGTTTGCGCTGGTGCGCGCGAGGATGGTAGCCCTCAACACTGCAACACAAGTCAACTTCAGCGGATGGCGCCTGACTACAATTCACTTTAACCCGTCATGATAGCTGTATCATAGGAGTACATGTGTGATGTTTATAAAAATGGATAGCCAGTACTGCAACCAAAGTTGACGTTACACAAACATTAAGGTCTACTTGAAAAGTATAGCCGAGGCCTGGCGCTGCTCTGTGGTAGAATTATTTATTGCCACGTAGAATGCTAGGGTTCTATTTTTACTGAGACACTGGCATTTATTGTTTGAATTCCTCCAGTAAACGCTGCCTATGGCAACTTTTTCTTAACATTTACGCGTTTATCCTATCCATGAGCGTTCTTGCCGTTCCTGGGTATAGATATAATATGTATATTACCTGTAGCACATACCCGCATACCAGCGGCACATACCCGCTCACGGGTATGTGCCACTGTTTTTTGGAAAGTGTTTCACTACTTTATTCGTGTCATGACCAGCGAGTCATATTCGTCAAACCATATTACCCTCTCGTACTAATTTTGGTGTACTTCAAGCTAAGTATGTGATCATGAGAGCGCCCAGACGTTTGCGGCAAGATAGATAGATAGATAGATAGATAGATAGATAGATAGATAGATAGATAGATAGATAGACGGATAGATAGATAGATAGATAGATAGATAGATAGATAGATAGATAGATAGATAGATAGATAGATGCCAAAAGTGCCTGAAGTAAGTGAAGAAATGCTTCACATTTACTAAACTCCGAAAACACGGAGTCATTTCTGGTCGATACGGGTGCACAGCGAAACAATGCATGTACTCGTACGAATTCTCGCTGATTCATTTGGCAGGTGCCGTGAGAGAGCAAATGAATGGGGCGTGTGAAATTAGCCTTACTGCTATGCGTCCCCGTACATATGTGCGGCGTGGGTGCTGCGAGAATTGAGAGGCGTGGAAGGAGACGAGATGAAGGAGAACTTGACGCGCTTGCGAAACGCTGCTGGGCGACGAATGCCCGCATTGCGGACAAGGAACAAGGCATGCGAAGAATACTTTTTATTTATTGATTGATTTTTTATTTGACCATACTGCTAACCCGCATTTGTGGATTGTTACAGGGACGGAGTACGCAAAAGTAACCATTTGTATATAAAGAACAAACAAAAGACTCGAGTGATATCAAATGTCGGCATCAGCAAAAGAAAAATCATCATTAAATGTCAAGAAAAAAAACCAAAAAGAAAAATAATGAACGATCGGCATGACAAAAAAAATGCAAAACATCAACACACCATTCAACAACTTTAAAGAACGTAGCTGTCAAGCCAATGCTCAGAAGCCTTTACATCCGTGCACTTAGCAAGATGTGCAGGTAGTGCATTACGTGATTTTTATTATTGGGGGAAAACGAATGCCGAAAGACGTTTGTGCGGGTGGCATTATGCTCTAATGGCTGCACTCTGATTTATTCTTCTGCTAAGTCTACCAGGTTCTCGTATGTACATACTTTTGTCAATATTTGATTCAGGACACACCACAGTACAGAAACGATCTGTTGCATCGATAATCCGTTGATCTAATGGAGATCGCGTGTGTCTGCCCACACATGCGCGCTTCATTTGAAGAATACGGCGTAAAACTTTGCTGACAATGGCTGTGCTGGCCAGTTTTTGAAGACGAAAGACTGGCGTATACTGCTAGCCATCCCGCCATAAAATTGTCATCGTAAAGGCGGGCTACAGTTCCTTGTGTACTGGAAGAGAGCGGGAGACTCTCAAAAATTTTTAAAGATTGAGTACAAATCTGCCACGTACCTCCAAGCAAATTTGAAGCAGCAACTCTTCAGCGTCTAAAACTGCCTCGCAGAAAAAAAAAACATCCAGGCGTCGCCTGCGAAATTTTATGCCGAGGCGGTCAAGCATGCTGTAGTACGGGACGAAGCAAGCACTATAGGCTAAAACAACTTCGCAATGATGTAACCTGTACGAATTTTCTATCTGACGCCCTGGCGCACAACATATCAGACACTCTGTTTCTCCACGATGTATATGCCAGCGCGTTACGTCATTCTACAGGTGTATTATGAGAACCACTCATGAATGCGTATTGTTTGCCGAAGCGCCAAAACATTAATTTTATTTAGATTCACGAGAGTGCTTTTGCATCAACAGCGTTCTGTCTTCGCCGAACAAGATAATTATATAGTCAACCTCTGGATTATACGAAGACTCTCGATTGTATGTGGCAAATACTGCGTTCACCTAAATATTGCCTCTGATAGGACGACATTTTTTTTAAACTTACGTATCCGCCCTTGTGTGCTGCTTTCTGGAGAATGTGCCCGCAGTGGATGTCACTTTAACACACGATACTCTTGAATCACTAGAATGCCCCATTGTGGTGGTCTAGTGGCTAAGGTACTCGGCTGCTGACCCGCAGGTCGTGGGATCGAATCCCGGCTGCGGCGGCAGCATTTTTTATGGAGGCGAAAATGCTGTATGCCCGTGTGCCTCAGATTTGGGTACACGTTGAAGAACCCCAGGTGGTCGAAGTTTCCGGAGCCCTCCACTACGGCGTCTTTCTAATGATATGGTAGTTTTAGAACGTTAAACCCCACATAACAATCAATCAATCAATCAATCAATCAATCAATCAATCAATCAATCAATCAATCAATCATTGGCTCACCAGAATAAAAAAACCACCGAGTGATAATAACACGACCCAGAAGCACGCGCGCAGAGCACCAGTTAGCGGTACAGAACCGGTGATTTGGCAGTGTTTTGTGCACCGCCGTTAAGCTCGCTATCTAGCTCTCTTCTCTGCCTTGTTCTGCAGAGGAGGGAGAGATAGTAGCCGAAATAGACACTGAGCGAGCGTATGTTAGAATGCGGCGCAGTGAGGTGGGCGATTTTCTTCGAGATGGCTGCCATTTGTGTTTAATTGGGTGCTCGACCTAATTACCTGCCGAGCCGTTTGGGCAGGCACGCTTCCAAATATCGAGTAGGGCGGGAGTTCCTCAGGGGCGTCCACACGTGCCTGCAACGCCAGGAACCCAGCTCCCTCGTCGTCGCCCAGCACGCACGACCGCTGGCCCCCGTCGGGGATACCGACTCTGCCCTGCTGCGCAGCTGGCCCAACTTTCTGCGCACTGCGCCGCTTTTTTCTTGTGCCCTTTCGCTTCGCTTCCCCAGCGCTGTCCTTCACACATGGTCGTGCCATTAGTTCGACGTTTCTTATCGAGCTTATTTCCCTGGCTTACATTGTGCCAGAAAAATTTAAAGAGAGTCAGATGGAAATCACGGCCGGTTCATACCGACCGCATTAAAAAAACTGAGAGCAACATTTCCGTCTCTTTGCGCGGATGTCAGCTTCGGCGACAGCTATTCTTGCGCGGAAACAAGGTTGAAGAATAAAGGTTTAAAACTAAACAGCAGAAGGTAAACGATAGTAAAAGAGACTCTTTTTCGCGTTGTGGCTCGTGGATTCATTTCGCCGAAATGTTTGGGCAACGTATGGCTCACTGAACGAATGGACTTTAATCATCTGGGTTATTCATCTCTGTAGGCGGCGCTTCCATCTGGCTGCTGCCTTCGGCGGCTCTCTTGGTACGGCCTTCTTAAGGTCGGGAAACGTCCTCTCCGAGATCACGTTTGAAACGGACCGCGGAGTTGCAGAAAATTAAAAGATGGCGAGAATGGAAGCAGAGAATAGACACTGGGTCGCCAACTGGGAAACGTTCATCTTTCCGTGCCTTCAGTTGTTTTTTTTTTTATCCCAGCCGCCTATCTTAAGCACTACGGTAGCGAAGTACCGCTGCTGACCAATCTCGCACCCGAATTTGATATTCCCTGTGCTTCAATTTTCTATTTTCTCTTTTTTATTCATTTGTAGCGCAGCTGTATACTTAATTTCCGCTGCGTTAATTCAAGAACCTGCGTCCTCTCAACGCTTCTTGTATATAAGTTTCCCGTTTTCCATGAATCAAACGTGCTTTGTTCGAATGATGACTGAATACGCAGCCTGTTATTTTACTAGAGTTAAAAATCACCTTCACGCAGGGCCGCACTTGTTACTATTGCGAACAATGTATATTTATATCGAACACACAAACATTACACCTAACGGTGTATAACAGTTACAATGAAAAGACCTGCAAGAACCGCATTGCAATGTAGCCCTGCCGCGGTGGTCTAGTGGCTGAGGTACTCGGCTGCTGGCATGCAGGTCGCGGGTTCGATTCCCGGCAGCAGCGGCTGCATTTCCGATGGAGACGGAAATGTTGTAGGCTCGTGTGCTCAGATTTGGGTGCACGTTAAAGAACCCCAGGTGGTCGAAATTTCCGGAGCCCTCCACTACGGCGTCTGTCGTAATCATATGGTGGTTTTGGGACGTTAAACCCCACACAACAATCAAACTATTGCGATATAACGACAGTGCCTGGCAAACAGCAGGCAAACCATGGTGAATATTTTACAAGAGCAAAGAGAACATATTTATGCATTGCTTGAATATTTAGTAACTGCATTTTACGAATGTCGTTAAAAATCTTGACAAAGCCTAGGAGACCATATTAGTAATGAAGAACGCGCAAGGCGTAATCAAATGCGGTACTACTCGATCAGCAACGCGAACGCAAGACATCACAATGTATCGATCGTGATGCCTTGCCGATATAGCCGAGGTATCATTGTCAATGATGTCTTTGTAAATGATAGTAAAAGCAAAAGCGTCGCTGAACTGTTTTCAACTTTTGCATACTCTGGCTCCTTCTTCTTCTCCCCCCCCCAAAAAAAAACACTGGGGCAGTTCTTTCACATCATTATCATCAGCGTCCTTATCATTCGTATCAATCCTTATTTACAACATGTTTTTTTATTTTTGATTGATTTGGGGCTTCCTCAGGTGAAATGTAACAGATTGATAGAAAATCACTTCTAACAATGAATTTAGTATGACGACAGTACGGGGAGTCCTTATATATACTCCGTAGAGAGGTTGCTTATTTAGGTGAGGTTGCTGATGCCAGCTTTTAGACCACTAGACGAGCCCACTTGCGATTTTTCTCGAGACTGTCAGCCCGAGTTTATGATTCTTCTTCGTAGACATCAATGCTTTGGCATAATGTCTACAACTGTGCATCGGTCAGTAAGACTGAGTAGTGTAGGCCGCCAAGGGTCCACGAGGGTCACCCTAACAGCCGCTACCGTAGGCGACGACCGAGTTGGGGTGGAAACGTAGTGGCGTTCCGCCTGTTATTGGGCCCTCTGGACTGGCTTTAGTTGGTGGGGAAGCTAGTAGCTCCTGAGTGCCTCTTCCCAGTGAGACTCACTGGTAAGCGGTCCCTAAGGTAACGCCGGGACATTGCAAGGGCATGTACGAGAGTGAGCAATAAATTTTCATGCAATCTGGGCAGTGTGGAGTTATGCCCGAGTTGTAATGGCTGAGACAGCCTCTTGATGGGCATGATCTCGCTTATAGCATGCAAAGGGCTTCGCGTGTGGTATACCACACACAAAGCTCGAACCTACCACACACAAACATATTACCCTTATAAGGGTATTGTGTTTGTGTGTGGTAGGGGTATTGCCATCTGCCGTCACGGTAGTGAGATGTGATTTCATGGAAAGTGAGCAATGGGTCATCAAACTCTATGTCTAGGCTCAGCTCATCGGTGGCAGATTGATTGTCGCGGCGGGCGAGTTCTCCCGCTCTGTCATGAGCCGTTTTGTGGAGGTTGGGTTGTTCCGAGTGGACGTCTTTGCTCATGTTGTCAGGGAGCCAAGAGAGGTATAGCTCACACCACAGTGTGAGCCCGTGTGCTTGCGCGATTGTAAAGTGTGGGCTGCTTCATGCGCGATATTACCGGCTTCGTAAATCTGAATGGCGGCGCGGGAGTCTTTGAAGACGCTGGTGTGCCCGGGTTTAATCATTGCTAAAGCTACAGCGAGCTGCTCGGCTATGGCACTCATTGCGAGCCTAACCGAGGCGGCTGAGCGTGGGGACTCTGTTGCCATCTACTACTGCGAGTGCAAAGGTTGTGGAGTCACCGCATTGCGTCGCATCAGCTAATACTGTAAAGTTGCTATTCGCAGTGGTGCGGACGCCTGATCCGCGCTCCCGCCTGGCTCGCGCGAGCGCAGGGCAGGCGCCTTCCTTTGTTGTGTTGCGGGTGGACATTTCGTGGCAATGGGGATATAGCGTGTAGGTATCTCGTACGTCTTTCGGGTGGTTGCTGCACGTTTAAGGCACGGGTGTGGGACACGCCGGCCTCGTTTAGAAGTCGATGGTCTGCCTAAGAGGAGAAGAGGCCAACCACTTAGGCCATCGTCTGGGCCTCGATGACTTCGTCATTGTCGTTCATACCTAGTTGGTCAAGACGGGAGGGACTCGTGTTTTGGTGCTGGCCGAGGACTTGTTTAATGAATTCGCGCATAAGTCTGTTCAGTTTTGTCTTTCCCTCTTCGTCCAGCTGTAAGATACTTTTTTAGGCGTTCGTCATGTGGGCTGTATGATTAGCTATGCTAGCTGACCAATGACAAAAAGCGCTTACGAGAGAAAGTCGTCTGAAGTCTACACCAATGTGCGGGAAACATGGCACAGAATAGGTAAGACACACATGCATGTGGCTGCACAATGGGTTATATACTATCCTCGACGTACGTGCCATCTCGAGAACCTATACTTGTTTTGGACACGAACTAATTGTGTGAATGAACGTGGTCCGTTGATCAGTGTACCGGCTTGTTGTATTGAGATGCCAATGCTCGATCCTTCGGCTTCTTACGCGCAGTCAATTAATCCTTTTTTTTTGTGCGTGAACAATTCAGCAACACATCAACAGAAGCAGAAACGATTGCCGAAGTCCGAAATGATTCTCTTAAGATGAAATGACTCGCTTAAAATCAAATTAGACTGGCTACTGTCAGATGAATGCGAAGAATCGGGTCGCGTCGGTAGTCCATAGCCGGAATTTCACCGCAGGCCTCATTAGACGTTGGGTGCTCATGGCGACTGCTGCGGACGCCCTGTAGGCGCGTCGGCGTCAATGCGTCCTCGGTGCGCCGTGGTGGCGTGCACAGTGTTTTTGCTCCACGGCTGGGCCGACGGTGTTTGTTTGGGCAGGGGGAAACATGTTCCGACTGAGCAGGCCACTTCTGTCCTGCGGAAAAAGCGCGCTGGCAAAACAGAGTGCCCGTGGGGAGAAGAACAGCGCGCTTTCTCGACAGTGCGCGCCGAGCACGTGGTGATAGCGGCCGCACGAACACGTATTTATGGGGCTCGCTGAAAAACACGCCGACGCAGTGTGGCGCGCGGAGGTCAAAATTGCCGTAAGGGCTTCAGATTGCTTACGTCTGATGCGTCCCTATGGTTCTTGGCGGTATGTGTGTGCACCAAGTAAGAGTGGAGCTTGGCGACCTCCTTTCTTGCTCTCGATTCTCCTTTTCTCGTTCTTTCTCTTTTTCTCATTTTCTTGTATCTTTCTGTAGTATCTGTTTCCATTTCTTTCATTCTCACTCTATTTCTTTCTCGCTTTTTTCTATGGAGCATTTTTCTTTCTTTCTTTCTTTCTTTCTTTCTTTCTTTCTTTCTTTCTTTCTTTCTTTCTTTCTTTCTTTCTTTCTTTCTTTCTTTCTTTCTTTCTTTCTTTCTTTCTTTCTTTCTTTCTTTCTTTCTTTCTTTCTTTCTTTCTTTCTAGTTATCGTTTCCTCTTTCATTCTACCTCTTTCTCTCTCCCTGCTTATTTTTCACCACTTCTTTGTTTCTCCCTTTCTGTCTTATCTGTCATTTTATAATTTTATTTTATTCCCTTTCTCGTTAATTTTTATTTTTGCTTACTTCTTTCTTTTTTTCCTTTCCTTGTCCCGTGTTCAATTTAGTTCGACACTCGCACCTGCTATACACGGTAGTAGGGTTTGCCTAATTTCTGTGGCGCATACCCACCTGAGCAGTTTTTGCATGTCAAAGCACAAGTTAGTGATAGCTTATACAGCTTTGCTGTTCAAATACGAATAAAAGATGGGCTCGCATAGGAAGAAGCATTGGTCTGTCACGAGAAAGAACACATTACCTAAGCGATCCAGTGAGCGAAGGTGCTTGAGCAGACTTTTGAATTGGACCACAAAGTTTGCGCATGAATACGCAACTATAGTTTAGTCCGCGATGTCGCAAAGTGTGCAAAGGACCTGGGGCAAAAGTATAAATACAGCATGTGTAATCGCCGCATTATTGGGGCTGCCAGATGTAGCCATTTAATACCTTATTTTTAACGGGACAGTGCTAAAGAGCTAGTTTAGCAGAAGTTCTAGTGTCACACCGGTCCCGTTAATTTGGGAGGCGATCGCCGGGCTAATTCCACCCCCGAACCGCACCACGAAAGCGTGGACAATTTAGAAGTGGTCCTTTTTGGCGCGCCAGCGGACGCCAGCTGTGGCCCAAAGAACAAGTCAGAGCCGAGAGTTGATAAACCAACAAAATTATATTCTCAATAATGGCAGATCTGAAAACAATACACAAATATGCTCACTCCACAATAGCTGAGTACAATATGTCCCCGATCAAACAACGTACTACACAGTACAATTAGCCACACTTGAACAACGGACACAGACAACAGTACACACTACAATGCAGTCGCATGCATTGAACAACCAAGACACTTAAAGACTAAAGAGATAGAAAACCTATTCAGTCCAAAGTCCTTGGAACAAAAGTCTGAATGATACTCTTCCGAGAATCACTCACTCAAAGTCCAGTGTTGTTGCCGTTCCGCTGCCCTCGAAGTTCCTCTTCCAGGAAACCTCGCCGAAGTTTCTCTTCCAGGAAACCTCACGTCTTCAATAGGCCACTCTCCAAGCTTCAAACTTCTCCGCCGGAAACACCTCGGCTTCACACACGCAGCTGTTGCCACGCGTCTTCGCTCGATAGCGGTAAACACACGCTCTCGCCTGTAGCTCGAGCCTTCACCCCTCAGCTGGAAATCCTCTTCATCTCCTGCTTCGTCCCTACGGACAAAACCTTCGCCGACTACACGGCGGAATTCCTACGCACTCTGGCGCTAACTTCCGTCTTCTCCTGATCTCTCATCTCGGCTGCTCGCTTAAATACCTTGCGCGCGACATTCCAGAAGGTTCTCGTCATTTCGTCGGCACGATACGCAGCGAAGGCTGGGAAGAGGGCGAGACGGTTGGAATGCCCTCCGCTGCCGATGACTCAACTCGGTATGACCACGCCCCTTTCGTTCTAGAACTTTCGCGGGCTATCTCGGCCGCCGATGTGGGGTGAGGAGGTTCGTCGGCGAAGCCACGCTTCCGAGGGGAGAGCGCGCGCCCGGGGAGCCTTGGATGTTTGTTTTCTTTTTTTTTCTTTTGACCTCCCGGCGTCTCTTCCGCGCGTTACCGCAAGAATTTGGCGGCGCGCCCATTTTTAGCGCTCGTTTTGTGACATCTAGTGTCGGCGTCGTCGGTTGTGAGCGAAGAATAACCGTTTTGTCCGTCCCGACGAAATTGAGAAAAATGCAAATAAGATAAATGATAAAAATCGCCAGATGTAGTGATAATCAAACCCAGGCCACCTGCATGGCAAGCAGGTGTTCTACGTCAGAGCCATCCTATTGCTAAAGACTGCTTCTAAATAAAAAAAACAATAAATAATCCTCATGTAGTAGGAGTACCCTTAACGCATGCGTGGTAGAAACATACAATCACGCCAGGCGTTTTAGCACGCGAACTGCACGACTGGGTGTTTTAAAGGCCTACTCATCGCAAAGCGCTTAGACATAATCATCATCAGCTGCAGACGCATAATCAGAGTGAGCAGCTACGTATATGCTCTTCTGTTGCCTTACGGAAGCGTATTGGGCCCTTCGTTGGTTGCAAAAGGCAGAATTGTGGCGTAGCGGGCCCTTAACAGCTGTAGCCTACTCGCAGTCGGCATTCTAGGATAGTTTCCCAATGGTCAATGCTACGCTCACAGTCGTTCGTTTCCTCACGGCACGGTTGCGGCATGCGCCGAGAACCGAAGCGGCCTAGCAACTGAGGAGGTGATGCGCATGGTGGCCGATTACGCCACCAAGTTCTAGTCTAGAAGACGAAGCTCAAGGGCGCTCGAAGTTTTCGTCAGTGCGCATCAATAAACCAGCATTGTAGGGAGTACAAAAAAGGAGGTACAATCGACTTCGGTAAACCTGACGGATATTTAAACTTGAGGCAGTCGTAAATTGTTTGAACGTATGTTCCATCGGCCTTTTTCTCGGATGCAACGAGCTCTTGCGCAAGAAGCCTGCTGACTTCACGCGAAGAACGGAAGCCAAACAAAACGCCCATCATTGAGGCACGTGGCGCATTGTCCTCGTATTTTCTGGAATTCATGCTCAACCATTTAAACCAACATACCCGGATGCCTTTAGCGCGAAAGACCATTTGGACTCGCGGTGCCGTTTTCGCATCAGCGCCGTTCTGATGAAGCGGCATTGTTTACCCCTGGCCGGAGTGCGAGCTCTGTGCCACGGCTGGCTGCGTGTAAACCAGAGCGCATCCTGCGGAGCACGCCTCACGCGGTTGCCTCCTTTCATGCGAGACGCCTCGAGAACCGCGCACTGCTTGCTTGGCCGCTGGCCAGTTGCGGAGGAAGCCCCAGACGGCGTCCCAACTCGGTTGTCGAGAGGAGGGGATGCTTGGCGGCGCTGCTTGCAAGGGAAATACTAAGAAGAAACGCCTTAGGTCTACAGAGAGAGAGAGAGAGAGAGAGAGAGAGAGAGAGAGAGATAACCACTAGGACGCTTGCGATATCCGCGAAGAACTCGATAGGGCTATCTTCGATTGCTTGCGAAACCCGTTTATATAAAACGTGTGCGCGCGCGCGCGTGTGTGTGTGTGTGTCATTGTAAACTCTGTTTGTATGTGTCGATGGTGGGCAATCTTGGCGACAGCGTGACTTCATGCGGCCAGATGACAAAGCTTCGTTCCCGCTGTAGTCAGACTGGGGATGCCGGCGAGCCTGGTCATAAGAGGCATTTATTAAACGAAGAATAAAAAAAAGTATCAGGTCACACGGAGCACTTTGAATCAATCTTGAGCAGAAAAGATTTTTTAACTGCTCCTAAATTAAAGTAAATGCGTGTTTTTGCATTTTGTCTTCATCTAAAGAAAGACACATCGTGGGCAAGAATGTGCTATCGATATTAGCAGTACGCCTTAGTTCCCAAGATAACGCGACGCGATGAAAAAAAAACATATGATCGAAAACGTATCATATGGCCGGAAAAGATACCATGAAATATGGGTTCCACCTGCAGAGGTCGAAGTTTGGAACAATTCATTTGAGTTTTTTTAGTTTTGCTTATTATCAGTTGTACTGAGTGGCGGACTGCAGATAAATTGGCGGTGAAACTCACAAAAAACGAAAACAATTAAAACTAAAATGAATCATTGACGCCACGTAGTGCCTTCTTTTTCGCATTACTTTCTTATCATTATCTCCCTCTTTTCTCCTACGTCATCATGGTGTTGTGGAAACAAATTTTCCGCTATAGACCGCTTTCTTTCTTTTCTCTATGATGTTGCCGCTCTTCGATGTGCTTGAGAGTTTGCAGAGTTTTTTTTTTTTTTGCTAACTAGAAGCACGCTACGCAAGTAGAAAATGCGGCTTCGTTCCGGCTTCCCCTATGTGTAATATTTAGTTATTTTCAATCTGGTATTGTTCTGTGGGCAGGTTGCCGTATAACTAATTGACAAAGTGGATTAGTCGAGCTGTTCCGCCATTTAATGATTACCATGCCAGACTGCCACAAGCAATTGAATAGAATATACCTACACGCATCTGAGCCTGGAAGTCATTTTCTATAGAAGAAACTAAACAGATATTCATGTTCAAACAAATTAATGATAAACTGGGAGATATCACACTGCGAGCTGGTTTTGATTTTGATTGATATGTGGCATTTAACGTCCCAAAACCACCATATGATTATGAGAGGCGCCGTAGTGGATGGCTCCGGAAATTTTGACCACCTGGGGTTCTTTACCGTGCACCCAAATCTGATCACACGTACGAACTGGTTTTAAAATTGACGGAACGACCAATACATCTGTCTGAGTCCAAAATGTAAAATGAATCTGTGTATAGCTTGAGGATGATCGAAGTCAGCAGAAATTACGTAACGGAGCGATATACTTCTGTTCTGTCTTTCTTTCTTCCTTTCTATCTATCTATCTATCTATCTATCTATCTATCTATCTATCTATCTATCTATCTATCTATCTATCTATCTATCTATCTATCTATCTATCTATCTATCTATCTATCTATCTATCTATCTATCTATCTATCTATCTATCTATCTATCTATCTATCTATCTATCTATCTATCTATCTATCTATCTATCTATCTATCTATCTATCTATCTATCTATCTATCTATCTATCTATCTATCTATCTATCTATCTATCTATCTATCTATCTATCTATCTATCTATCTATCTATCTATCTATCTATCTATCTATCTATCTATCTATCTATCTATCTATCTATCTATCTATCTATCTATCTATCTATCTATCTATCTATCTATCTATCTATCTAATCTAATCTACCTTTTCGCGTGCGGGCTTGCAGTCATGCTGATACTTTGAGCATTTTCACAGTTTGGTATACACCATAAGAGGTACAAGTTTGGCGATTAATCGCGCAGATATTTTCAAAGGACAGGTAGAAGGCTGCAACAAACTCCATGGTATGACGCGTAAAGATAAAGCCAACGATTGTTTGAGGAATAAAAGTGGTTGCTTGATTGATAAAAGTACAATAAAAGTACAATAAAAGTACAATAAAAGTACAATAAACACTGGTCCTAGTGGCGGAAATGAGGCATTTTCGATACACGCGTGTTCTGGCAACACCAAAAATGGGTTTTCAGTTTTGAAAGCAAGCAAGGAAAAAAAAAGAAAAGCTTGCAGGGACGCTGGACGACGCACGAATCCAGGCGTTCTACTGGCTCTATGAAAGCAGCAATTCACAGTTCCTTCAACAGGAGTGGCATTTGGCTGACAGTTGGACCACAGCATTCTCTCAATTTAAACATCAAACTGCTGTGAGTTAGATGTTGATCCCTTTGAGGTTACACAAGCTGCCAAGTTTTGTGAAAGAAATTCGCAACCGTCAGCATTGCCCAATCAGTCATTCCGTGCACGCGCATCATCCGTTTGGGTTCCTTTTCAACGTCTTTCTTTTTCTGATAATTCAGCCTTGAAGATTCATAAAAAATAACGAAAAAAATAGTTGAAGGAGCACTGCGTGAGAAGAGAGAGCCGACCACGGTTAATCAGACGGGCTAACGACGTGTGCCGACGGCGCAATGGGACGGGACGAAATTGCCACATTTCTCCCGACAATTTTCACCTCGTTAAGACGTTCGTGTCTGTGATTGCCAAGCTGAAACATGTCAGTGTACACGCTAAATGGCGCCCGTTGGTGACGCTGTTTCTCAAAAGTTCGTTGCCATGGTGACATACTCATCTAGTTGTCAGCCCTCCCCCTTCACTCTTCGGCCTTTAAATTTCATGATTCGTTTTAAAAGTAAAAAAAATGCGTTCGTCGATATCAAACGCATATGAATGTGATTTGCATGTGGCTTGACGACAGTTATAGCGCGAGAACAAAACGACGACACAGAGACAAGAAGGACACGAAGGACCACTTCTTTTCTCTGTGTCGTCGTTTTGTTCTCGCGCTATAACTATCGTCTTGCCATACCAACTAGCCCAAGCTGCCACACTTCTAACTTGCATGTGGCGTTTCTGTGCAGAACGAGGCAGATTTTCACTTTGCATTCAGCAGCTTCGCAGTCAAAAACCGCTGATTGGCTGTTGTGTGTTATTGCTTCCTTATATGTGTAGGCTTATTAGCAAACGCATGGCGACACCACAGCGAGACAACGGGCTTGATATATAGACTCGGGCTCAAAAATAAAAAAAAATACCGTAAAACACATTACTTAGACGACTTCATTGTGCAGAAAAATACTTCCTGTCACTGCCAACGCTTCTT
The DNA here is from genome assembly GCF_043290135.1 of Rhipicephalus microplus. Taxonomy (NCBI): domain Eukaryota; kingdom Metazoa; phylum Arthropoda; class Arachnida; order Ixodida; family Ixodidae; genus Rhipicephalus; species Rhipicephalus microplus. The sequence goes on along the minus strand of NC_134710.1, from coordinate 45,881,037 downwards.
TCAATTATAAATTTTGCTCAAAGAATGAATATCTGCGAGTACACGTATCGTTGCGTAAGCGCGGCCGTCTAGCACGAATTCACTCCGTCAAACTGACGAGACAAAGCCAGTGGCACTGAGAGAGGGAGAGAGAGGCCGAAGTGCTTCCCACGAAAATTTCTCGCTGATTTCCTCTTTCGGAGTCCATATGCAGGGACTCCTCCTCGAAGGCATTCGGTCTGCAGGAGGGACTTACCATTATGGGTCGATACGGCCCCGATCACACCAGTGACAATGCGAACACGCAGCAAAAGAAAGCGCAGCAGGACGCCATGGTTTTGTGCTGGTCGATGCGTTACTGGAGAGCTGCAATTTTCTCTCTGTTGGCTGTCGATACGGAGGTGGAAGAAGGGGCGTGTTTTTTGTCTGGAAACGCGAAGAAATGAGCCATTAAGGGTGGTTTTTGCTGTTTCCCGAAAGTGTGCTCTGCAGTACCAGACGCAACGCCGCGGTGTTCTCCAATGCTAAATCGTCTGAAAGTGAGCCAAGAGTCCGACCAAGAGCACTCTGTAGAAGGAAAGAGCTCTGGCGAGCCTCCACGCATGTATGTTTTGTATAGAAGAAGGAGCTCTCCGGGGTAGAATAAATTCTGCCTAATTAGGCGTTAACAGGCTGCTCCTTTAATCAAAAACTCGGTCGAATCATCAAAGTCGCATTGAGAATGACTTGCTAGTGGGGATTCATATTTTGAACTGTGTAGCACTCACAAACAACGACTAAGTGCAGAAGAAGTGCGCATAGCATTCGCCGACGCTTAACTGAATTTTTATCCAGAAAACGCGCTCAAGAAGGTCAACCACAGAAGTAATCAAGCCGTGCATGTGACGGGTCCTCGAAGCGAAAGGAGCTTTTCAGGATGGTGCCTCTTAACTAAACCTGCGCACCGAAACTTCTATGTCAAATTACCGCACGTGCTGACCAAATGTATTCTGTATACCAAAGCCTAATCAGTGGCTGGTTGACATGTCGTTCGTCGCCTCTCCTGATGTGGAAGGCCTATATAGTTTCCCGGGCAAGCTGATTTTCATGCCTGGATGGAACCGTAGCATGCGTAAGGTGGGTGGTACACTCGCGTTCACGACAATGACCATCTAGGTGTTAAGACCTCGCTCTTGTTAATTACCACTGACGTTCGCGCAATCAAACATGGGCGATCGGTTTTCGTGGGCGCTGCACACTCCTAAGTATGAGTCAGAGTTGCAAAATGTTAAAATACTAGTGCACTCATATTTGGTGGAAGCTTAATGAGAACACTGCGTCGTTGTGCTCCAATTAAAGCCTTCCCTACCAAGTAATAAATAAATAAATAAATAAATAAATAAATAAGTAAATAAGTAAATAAATAAATAAATAAATAAATAAATGAATAAATGAACTTGCATAGCTGTTTAGGTCGGGTAACGCATCATCAGAAAAGGGGTGTGGTGATAAAGGCATCGCGAACATAGCTGGCACTCTGGTTGCTTCGTCAAGGTTTTGTTCACTAGCGGTTGAGTGTCATGAGCTTGGCAGTTTTAAAGCGACAGCTGCACTCTTCTTCTTTGCGTGACTTATAACACTGAGAAACAATATACGTGCGAAAAACCGCCTAGAATTACACGAGGTTGGGCATGTATCAACGGCAAAGAACACAAGTAAGAAAAAAATTGTCGTGTAAGTCGGCAATGTTTCATTAGGTATACGTGACCATTCGTATATGCTGACTCAAAAAAGAAAACTGCCAGTCCGTCTGTCTCTATTTTACACGGGGTGATTGTCGACAACAAGAAATAAGTGAATACAGCGTAAATGAAACTTCTTGTTGAGGCTGGATTTGAATCCGGACTCCCACGCTCCAAAGGCAAGTAAGTGTTTCAACCTCCGGTCTACTACAGAGACATGCTCTCAGAATGAGAATCTGTCGGAACCACATGAACCGCCAAGCAAATGAAAAAAAAAGCACTTTTTATAAAAGTTTCGCTTAATTTCGTAGTAGTGGAATAATAGTGCCCTTCTGGGACACATAAATCTGTGATTGAACGAATGAGGAACACTTAGACCTTGCGAAAATTGAACGTCAAACTTGCGTTTTGTTAGTCACGGAACGCTCTTCCTGAGGCGGCTATTTTATACACTGATGGACGCTATAAAAAGAACACGAAAGACGCCACACCGACGACACTCGAAAATGAATGTTCAAGGGACGGCCGCTATACCTACAATAATAATACGCTTACACATCCATTCTACCATTCCCAGAGAAGACTCTGCATTCTAGTTCTCTCTCGTTCTTGAACTCACCATTATCAACTACGTCGATGCTTGTTTAATTTTAGTTCCTCAGTGCGTGTTGCGAAACCATAGCAATAATAGCATATCTATGTCGTAAGATGATACATTCGAAAATGATGACATCTGCCGCTTCTCTTTTATAGTGAATGCTGTTATGAGATCGCAACAAGGACGGCTTCTGGCGCCGTAGTTGCCCCTCGCCACGGGTGTCCCTAACCGATATCGCACGAAATAAGATAAGAACAAAATTAGAAAAACGCCAGGCGTGCACGGAAGGCGCAGCACAGTCACAACGAAAGCTGGAAGAAGCGGCCTTTCAGAGCATTGTCCAAACGCTCATTGGTTAACTGGTAGAAGCACACTTGCTCGGTACCCACTACGCCATAAATATTCGTAATTTCTGCATAGTAGGCCGCCATTCACTATGCTACCCTTTGACATTCTTCGGAGAAGCGTGGTATCCACTAAACACCTTTAACGAATTTCATGTTGCATTCAGTGGCTGACGACGATCAACGATGAAGAATTACACCTGAAGTGGGTATGTGACACAACTAATAGGTGAGAAAGAACAAGCTTTTGTAATGTGTTGTTGGAACATTGGCGAATTCATTCGTTGCGCGATCCACATTGTGTGACGCCTGGTTGTTTCTTTGGTGTTCTGAAACGCTGTATTACTCATTTTAATGCAATTCTTTCCCGACATTGAGCCTGCCTAAGGCAAGTTTGCGAATGCATCCCAAGCAGCGGCGTGGCTCAGTGGTAGATAACTGAGCTGGCACACAGTGGACCCGGGTTCGAATCTCACAATGTCACCACATGCCTTTCATCTTTTTTGTATAGTGGTTATGAACCCCGGCGGCGGACAACTACGACGGTGCGCGTGACCCATGTTGTGATCTAATAACAGCTTTTGCAGTAAAAAAATATCCAGGATGAAACCGCGTCCTCTTCATGGCAGGCCAATGTTCGACCGCAGATCTGTTGGAAATGTACTTTACCCAGGCTTCATGTCGAGTAAAGAATCGCGGCGACATGTGTAATGCAGTGTTTGAGAAGAGTAAAGTAACACCCTATAGCGTCAGGCAATGCGAATAAGTGACTTATGAAAGGGGAAAAGGAAGAAATAAGCGCAGTTTCGTTACTGCCTCTCTCTCTATAGAGGGCACCTCCACAGTTCTGCGCAGGGGATGGGGGTAAGGAGGGATTAAAAAGGATAGGGAGAGATTAAAGACGTAAGCAGGGAGAGAGGCGAAGGGACAGCCACACATGGAAGTAAGGAGAAGACAGGAAAAATGGACACGGTCGCAGGAGTCCGAGGACGGGGCACCACTCAGCGAGAGTTCTTGTCGGCGTCAGGAGATGGCGTAGGGCGAACCAGTGGGACGAATCGCTTAACAATATGGTCGTGGCATGCATTCAGCCAACTACAAAAGGCTCAGACATAATTCTTCATCATCGTCAGCCGCAGCATCAACAAGTGCAGATGATGCCTTACAGGCGTGTAGCAGGTACCACGCTTTTCCGATGAATGGCGAACACTAACGAAATAGGGCACAGCTCTATATCTCACGAATATCATGGCGGTTTACGGTGTAGTGGGTACTATGCGAGTGTACTTGCCTTGGTCTCCCCGAGTGTGTTAGAATAAGGCTCTAGAAAGGCTTTCGCTGTGACTGTGGTGACTGTGCTGCGTGTGTTTAGCAGGCCTGGCAGTTTCTTTTTTACCGAAGAATTCTCCATGAGTAACTCGGAGAAAGAAAAAGAGCGAAGATAACTTTCCACTAGTGGTGCCAAGGCTCTCTGCGAATTCCTATATAACGCAAGAAGACTACCTTGCTTAGTCAGTGATAAGCTCTCGAACTTTACTAGCCACACTACCACTTATTATTTAGCAGATACACTGCAATGATTCAACTTTCAGAAGAATTTCATATAACGATTACACCTCAGATATTCAACAAATTCTATTATTTCTCTCCTCCCCCCCCCTTTTCTTTTTTTCAACATTGCGCCAAATTAATTTCACATTCAATACACAGTAATCATATTCCCCTAGTCTAGAAAACCTGAAGGTATTGACTTGCATTAACCACCGGCTTCTTGGCCAATCCCCCTTAGTGGGTAAGAGCCACAAAAGAAAGGAACAAGCAAGCAAGCAAGGATGAAAGGACAGCGGCCATCCTTGTTTGCTTCTTTGCTCGTTCCTCTTTCTGTATCTTGCCCACTAAGGGGCCGAGAAGCCAGTGGTTAACGAAAGTGAACAATTCAGTATTACGCAGGCCAAAGGAAAGTAATTACTTTGTTTTTAACAGGACAAGGTAATTTTGGCACCAAGAAGAAAAAGAAATGAAAGAACAGGAATATTTTAATTTTTCGAATAACTTGAAATTATTCATAATACAGGAATACTTAGGAGGGTAAATCAGTGAAGCGTAATAATGAAATACCAAATTTAAGCTTGGTTAAGGAAAAGAGTTGATCAGTGGCTCAGCAAGATAATCTCCTTGTGTCACACAGGAGTTCGCAGAGGGCTCCGCAAACGTTACGGGGGCTAAATTCCAATGAAGCAGCCCCAAAGCACAGAATATTCACAGTACTAAGCGAAATTACTACTTTTTCTCCTTTCTTCCAGCCTTCCTTTTTCTTAATCTCGGCTCTTGTTTTATCTCGTTGTATTTTTCTTTCTATTGCGTCATCTATTTAGGTATATCGCTTTCTCGCTATTTATATCTCTCTCCTTGTTTCTCTCTCTCCTTTTCTATGTCATTCCTTACTCTCTCTCCTGCTTCCTTCACTTCACCATTACATCTCTCCTCCTCTCTCTCAGTTCTCTTTCCCACCGCCTTGCTATTGTACTATGCACGGCTGTGCTATGCTCTGCTGGCGTGTCTGGATAGCCGAGTGGTTATGCTGATTACCTTCTGATCGCGGGTGTGCATTATCGAATCCCGTCTTGTCAGGAAGTGTTTATCGCCAAGAATATCGCTGTATCTTTCTTTATTTCTGTCTCTGTAATTATCATTTTACCCGCAGTAGTTATCCTACTCCACGCGGGAAAAATTACGCAAGCGTTTGGGGAGGGAAGCAGAAAAGGACGAAGGTAAATAAGGCTCAATTCTTGGTCAATCCCCCCATTATTATTTAATATTTTATTGTGCACCATTCCAGTACAACATGATGTACAGGCGTATGTATACGCTGACGACATCGTATTTTTTGCTACAGCTACAGATATACGTACATTATATCAGATGCTACAGTTTTATATGAACGCTCTGGACACATGGTTAGACGACATTAATCTACCATTAAACACCAAGAAAAGTGCAGTCGTAGTTTTTCCTATAAGTGTTCCAATGCAGATTTCCGTACTTTACAGACATGACTTTATTCCGCAGGTGAAATTGATTAAATACTTGGGAGTGACTTATACTGAAAACCTAAATTGGAGTCCGCATATAGAAAATATGGCAGCTAAAGGTGCACAGGCGCTTGGGAGGCTTCGTAGACTCAGCAATAAACGTTGTGGTTTACGTCGTGATGTGCTAATAATGATATATTGTATGTATATTCGCCCAATATTGGAGTTGGGCTGTGTGTTGTTTTCTGTAGCACCCGCCTACAAAATTAGACCACTGGTACTACTAGAACGCGAAGCGTTTTGTTTATGTCTTGGGCTCCCTCAATTTGTCGCAATTAATGTTTTATATAAGGAAGCGCGCCTGCCTTCTCTTCGTGCTAGGTTCCGAATACTAGCAGTTCGTACCTTCCTAAAAATATACGCATCCCCACATAGGAAGTTACATTATGTTTCCATTAATGAGCCGACGTCCTTTTTTAACCAACAGCGGTCTAGATTAAAGTGTCCACAAGTCATCGCCATACAGAAGCTCTTGGAAACATAACCTTCGTGAAGTACGGGTACTAAGAACACCTATTCAAACAATGAAAATAGAATTTGTCGATATTTTTCCTAATAATTGCAAAAATCTTCCCAGTAGATATCTAAATGCTATGTTGAAAGACCACCTGACAAGATTAGACACAAAGATTGTAATAGCAACTGATGCTTCAGTTCGCGAAGAGAAGACAGGAGTCAGAATTGCATCTTCAGTGTTGTATTGGTCTTTTTTAATTCGTTTACCTGATTTCACATCTATTTATCAAGCGGAATTACTGGCAATTCTCTTAGCGTTACGAAAATTACCTCAATCAGTAGCAGATGCTATTATTCTTTCAGACTGCTTGTCTGTGTGTAGTTCATTAACTGCGCCTAATATGTCCAATGCTTCAAAAGTATTTTACGACCTTGCCCCAAGACATTTACGACTCATTCGCTTGGTGTGGATACCAGGGCATAAAGGTTTAACCCTCAATGAATATGCAGATGCACTCACAGTGGCTTCACATAATTATCCCATAATTTCTATATTGCCGACGCTAGTATGTGTCGCCGTGGGACGCTTTGAAAAAATTGTCATGTCAGATCAGTTTGGAAAATCTCGCTTGGCAACATCGGATTTTACCCATCTTAAGTACCCTTGGAAAAATGGATGGTGCTCCTCTAGAACGGCGGAGATATCAATTACGAGACTAAGATGCCGAGTCCTCCCCCCCCCCCCCACCCCCTGAACATTTATCTACACAGGTTTGGTCTGGCACAGTCTCCCCTATGCCTCCACTGCAACGAGAGTGAATCCCTTCACCATTTCCTCCTAACATGCAGATTATACACAAACCAAAGGAAGAGACTGTTCGAAGAACCTCTCCGTAGGTTGGCTCTAAATTTATCCCTTCCGGTGGTCCTCTCCTTTGGAGCAACTGAAAAGGGATTTAGCCTCAGAAATGTTTGCGAGGCCGTATGCAATTTTCTAAAGGCAACAAAACGATTAGAATGTTAAGCTGAGGCTTAAATTCACTTTATTTCAAATCATATTAGCCTGTTTGTTTTTTGTATTACCTCTATTTTATTTCTAATCTATCGTTTACCAATTGGTTCTTTGTTTAAAGATTGTTATCTAAATATTCCGGCTGGTAAAACAACTCCACCTCACAAATGAGGCACCGTTCGTTTCATGGCCGATCCCCCGTGGTGGGTTGCGCCAAGACTCTGAGGAACAACCAACCAACCAACCCCCAGTGGGTGGGAGTCACAGTATTGAAGGGGAACAAGAACTGACGTAGCGCGTAAATTCGTTGTAAAAAATGCATAATAGCGTTACCGAAACATCACGCTTTAAATAGTTCTTCTTGACTCAATGTCGACGTACCTCAGATAATGGAAGTGATTCATTTTGAAACTTTGGCTTGACTGTGAACACGTATGATAAAAGCATACGGCGCACTCTGTAGACTTTCAGAGGATCCACCGCGGTTGTTGCTGTAAATTGCGACATATGATTTTGAAGGCAAACAATTGGTGTATAGTGTGAGGAACAACAATTAAAAACAACGTGTCTCTTACAGAAGAAACTGGGGAACGCCACGCTGCCCTGACTGCACACAGTAGTCACCATCAAAATTTAAAGTTCGTTCAGGCTGCTATACTTATCAATTTAACCTGTCCTCTCGAATTTAAATATATTATAAAACGATATTACACGAGGCATTTTGACCTCTGTAATACAACCAACTCTTTACGTGATGTATGAACCCTACGAGTAGCACACCGGAAATGTGTTTTGGCTCGCGAACTTTATGTCCTGCTTAGCAGTCTCGGAAAGTATAAGATACACATAAACACTAATTTGCCCGAAAATTCAAAGGACTAGTTGGAAAGCTGCGTTACTGAATTAAGTATGTTTCGGGTTATGGCAATTTTTCTTTGCTTCTTTTTTGAACGACTATATATTGTCATTCTTAGGGCTTCAAGTGCCACGTTTTGTCCCATATTTTGCCCGGAAAAAGTTTCGGAATACTCTATACGTATTTACGATCATGTTAACGAGAATCTGTGATGTAGGAGTACTCACAGTTTCTCAGAAACAGAAAAACTCACAATCCAATGTACCCTCCTCAGGCGACCGCTATCTTCTTATTTTTTTTTTTCTAAGCCGATGCATTGATCCTTCCCATTCATAAAACTTTCTGCAGCTAAGGATAGTTTGCGATGCCTCCAAGATTGGAGGTGGCATTGCAAGCATAATTCAGCTAACCTTGTTTTGCATGGCCTCCGGGATAAGACCACTTTTGACAGATCTATGATGCTATATTGTGACCAACTTTACTAGAACCAGGTCAGTTTCGCAGCTCTGCGCACGCGCTGGCACAAGCGGCTGACGCGTGAACTATAATCGCAATGCTGTGCCGTATTGCTTCACAAGCCACGACACGCGTGATACACGACAGCAATTTTTTAGCACTCGCTTGCTTCTTCGCGTCATTGTTTTGTGAATTGTCGTAAATTATGAAAGAGTTCTAACATGTGACAAAGAACTCCAATGAGCAATGCCTTTTAGTATTGCGCTGGGCCGCATAAGCGGCTACAGAAAGGACACCAATCACCATTTCTTTGTACCGCCCCAAGGTCCCGACGAGATTAAAGAATCACTGTATTTTAAGCTGCTTGAAGATAATTATTGGACGAAGCTTTCGGAGGTGATTATTGTGATTAAAGTTGAGATAGTACTGAGACTGATTGTGGTTGTGACACTTATATATTTTTTTTATTCAAAGAGATAGTGCTGAGGCCGATTGTGATATAGCGGTGATTCTTCTTTATAGCTGATATGAGGTTCCGAGCTCCCGGTTACGTTTTGACTTCATAATCACAGCTTCATTAGCTATTGTCTCTGGGGTAGAATTCTCTTGTCGGTATTACTGCTTTGCATCCGCTTCACGTTGTCTCAACTGCGCGTCAGCTTGGCATTTTTCCCGCTTAGCCTTTGCTTCCTCAGCCCTAGTCTGGGGTGTAGAACTTTGTTGTCGCCGTCGCCGCTTTGCATCCGCTAATTTCTCTTTTGTCTCCGCGTTAGCTTCCCGTCGACGGCGACGCTGATACTCAGCGCGTCGCGCTTTCCTGCGTTCGTCTTCGTCCATGTGAGAGAAGAGAATGTGTGGTATGGAACGTGGTTATATATATAGCGTTGACAGCAGCGCCATCACATCTACAATTAACCACAGCGCCCTCTGTTGCTTATAAGTTGAAGGTTACATGGAAGATGGTTCAGAAATGTCAGACAGATGAAGACGTGTTACGGACAGACGGGAGATGGCGGACATCGTGAGGTCTTAAGGAGCTTCGCCCCTAAAAAATGGGGGGAGCCTTAAATTTCGCCTTGAAAAGTTTAACACCATAGCGGTACCCTGTCCCTAGTGCGTACTTGAAAGCGTTTAGATGTAGGGTAGCCAACCGGATGTCTGTAGGGTAGCCAACCGTATGTCTTTCTGGTTAACCTCCCTGCCTTCTCCCTTTTTCTTGCTTCCTCCTCCTCCCCTTTAGATCTTGGTATGCACCCACTACGTGGATTATGGGCGCAGTAACGTGGGTGCTTTTTGTAGTGGGATTGCCTTTAAACCATCAAGACATTGTGATAATCACATGTTCTAACGCCAGATGGCAATGTACTGGTGTGCCACGCATTCATACTGCAATATTTCACGTTGTATTGTGAAGCATACAGGACGCGTGTGTTTGTAAACGATGAAAATTACTTTCGCTGCATTTACAAGCAGAGGAAGTTAGTTTAAGTGTATTCACGTGAAGACGAGTGCCTTGTACTAAGGAAACGACTGTACAAGTACTTGATTGTTGTAATGATGCCCACGCCCGTATATAGATAACTAAACAATAACGTCCATGGGCAGTACGTGCTATGATATGATACTTTTACTGGGCGTTTATGGTCTCTTGATAACACGCATGACAGTGAGGCATACGGATCCTAAAGCAAGATAGGCACGAGAAAACTTCGTTGAATGTGTCGTATACGTGCGCGATATATATCGAACGTTGAATGAACCTCTAGATCGTAGGAAGGTGTTTGATGAATTGGTGAAAATGAAGTGTTTTTAAACCATCACTACGGCCCAGTAGACCAATGTGGTTTGTATGAATGCGAATTTTTTTATTTTTGAGTAAAAATTATTAAAAACATTAGGCAACCCTAAGGTTCGCCTTTAAGAGTTGAACGGGATACAGATATCATGTTCTTAATGCGTCCTTCACTTAGTGAATAAAATCAATTCGAACTTGCTGTGCACCCACTACGTTGCATTAAGGGAATGGCGCAGTAACGTGTGTGCCTTCTGTGGTGGGTTACTGACTTTAATCGATGAAGTCATCATGATAATTACATGTTCTTTCACCCGATGACAACGTACGCTTTTGTACCATGCATTATTAATGCAATATTTTATGCTGTACTGTGAATATTGTATAGAGGACGTGCGTTGTGTTTATAAAGCATGAAAGTTATTTTCACTGCATTTTAAAGCAGATGAAGCCATTTGATTGCATTCATCAGCAGGCACGTGGCTCTGTGGTAAAACACCCGTTCGCCACGCAAACGACCCGGGCTTGATGGAAACTCTGATCCGAAATTTTTATTTATTTATTTTATTCGCATCATTATCGTGTTTTCGGTCACGCCCAAGATGATGATTCTTGCGAAACAGGCTTTTTAACGCTATTGCGTTAAAAGTGGACACAGATGCTGCGCCGCAAGGATAGGCAGCTCACTCACAAGTCCAAGGTATGTGAACGTCATTTCGAGGTGGACAATGTTGACAAATATTATAAGCACATTATAAATAGAAAATAAGTACGTCTACCTCATGAAAAATAGGCGCGCGGCATTGCCTCGCCTCTTTCTCGGTCTGACAGAGCACGTATCGCAGCCGAAAGTGACGACAAGGACAAGAAGGTCACCAAAAGAACGGGCAGGGATGGCTTGCCTCATGCCGGAAGATGAAATAGGGCTGTCATCGAGTCGGTCGAATGATTCTTGCGACGACGCATTTCCGGACATCTCAGCCGTCACGTCAGCTACACCATTCGCGCTGAAAGAAACTATGGACGTCTCGTTGCCTTGCGCGTCCCGGTCTGGGCGCCAAGAATTAATCAATGACACTGTGCCAAGGATGATGTGCGGTGTTTTCTGCTGCATAAATCTTGTGCCAGAAGAACTGCTAGTACAAAGAAAAACTGTTATTGTTGAACGAGGTGGCAGCTCACTATTAAAGGCTGCAACAAAGTGCACAAGCAGCGGTGGAGTACTGTGGCCACTGTCGCCCATTTGTAAACTGTACTAAAGAAGCTGGACAGCCTGAACATCTGTGGAGGCAGCTGATAATGTGCTTATAATCGTCACCCTTCATCATGAACACTACACAGTGTTTACAAAGCGGTCCACTTGTTTTCTCTACTTGTGCCTATACGAAGATCATTGCGAGCCAGGAAGCCTGCAAAGTTGGTGAAAACCAGAATACAAAAGGTTCGCAACCTCTAAAAGAGGTTTAACCGTGCGGCTGCCACAAAAAGATAGAAAAATGAGGAGATTCTGACTCTTAATTAAGTGAAAGCTTTCCACTGTGTCGAATGAGGGAATAGACGATGCCCCGGCAGAGCTTCCTCCTTTGCAAAGGCTGTCATGACATCGCTGAAGTAGCGAGTGCTGGGCAATAACCTAGCGAAAGTATGCGAGATAATTGGCTGATATGTGTGCTTTCTAATTGTTCTCACGAGAAAACTCTCTAGCGAGAAAGATGGCTAATAAATACACATTCAAAAAGAATATTGCGACTTCAAGAAAACTTGATTTCTGCACAGTGTTTCCATGATATCGCAGTGGTCATTAGGTGACAAATTTTACAGGCTGACTAACTCCAAAAAGTGCATGAAAGGTGCCCAGCCGATTATAAAAATAAACTGTGCTTAAGACGAGTGATCAGAATAGAAGGACGATCGCAGACTAAAGACTCGTCCTGCGCACTTCTACTCTGGTGTCTCGTCATTAGTGCAGATGCTTTTTCTAATCATGTCTTACAAACTAGCGCTCCGCACGACCTTTTAGAACCCAACCGATTCCTCCTGAAAGCGGTTCCGGGGACGTCCGCTAAATAATTAGGGAAGAAAAAGAGAGATAAGTTTATTTACAGAAAGGTAGAGAGGTCGGCCTGAGTGATAGCTTGCTCTAGCCTGCTACTCCACACTGGGGGAAGGGAAAGGGGAAAAGAAAGATTAATGGATGACGATGGTGAGATAAAGAGGTGAGTATATAGTGTTCTTTCTAGATGAGACACATTTTATAGCCACTCATATAGTCCAGTTGCTTCCAAAAAGGTTATAACTGCTATTGTGACCGCAGTTGCACTGTTGGTGTCTGGCCAAGGGCCCAACACGGTCTCATCAGCTAATGACCTACTGCGATATAGTTCAGTAGAAGAAATTAGTGTTTGTCGTTCACGTGCGTATGCTGGGCAGTCACAAAATATGTGCATAATTGTTTCTGGCACATCACAGTGTTCACAATTAGGACCGGTGTCACTGCGACCGATGATATGTGCGTAACGTCTGCATGGTGTACGCCACACCAAGACGAATGTGGTGGATCATACTTGTGAGTTGCCGTTTCAATTTAGGGGGCATGCGGAACCTCATTTCCGTGTCCTATTTGTGAAGTCGCTGGTGTCGCCGTTCCGGTTTCGTCCAGTGCTGAAGTGTGTAGCTGCACATCACGCAGCAAAGCAGGGCGTTCGTGTCAGCTCGTGAAAACGCAATGCGTACTTCAGGGGCACTGCTTAAAGCATTTTTAGCCTCAGCGTCTGCCTCTTCGTTTCCCATCACGCCGCAATGAGCGGGAATCTACTAGAAAGTGATAAGATGGCCATTTGTTGAAGCAACCTGAATAAGTTCTGTGATTTCTATTGCCAAGCTGTAATACGGACCTTGCTTCATGATGCAATTAATGGTTTGCGAAGCGGGTTTGGCATCACAGAAAATCCTCCAGGCTCGAGGTCGCTCTCCAGAAATAAATCTTATTGCCTCCCGGATAGCGACAAGCTCTGCGGCAGTTGATGTGGTTTTATGGTCCACTTTGAATCGTCGAGCGATATCCATGTCTGGGATGACAAAGGCTGCGGCGGAGGTGTTTAGCGTGGTGCATCCGTCGGTGTGCACGTGCAGAGAATCATTGTACGTTGTATAAATGTGATATAGGGTCAGTTGTCTGAAGCCAACAGATGAAATGAGCGACTTCTTCGTAATTCAAGGTATCGTAAAAGGAACAGGTGGTTTAGGCAGGACCCATGGAGGCACTGCAGGGGCATTGGGCGGGGAAAGCCTTGATGGTATAATATTTTCATGCCGCGATGTTACTCTTGAGAAACTGCAATCTGGGTGAGTGGCGGGTAGTACTGACAGTGGGTGCTGTCTGTGTCTGCTCAGCAATCGGAGGTGAACTCCAAGTGGTCGCAGAGCATGTATACACTGATGGGACAAGCCCGAGCCTCTGCGATTGTCCCATTTGTTGGAGTACAGCGTGGTAGACCCAAGCATCTTCGTACGCATTGAGCTTGAACACTCTCTAGCGTCTTCACACAACTAGGTCTCATATTGGAGAGCACCGGCATGCTGTATCGAGAGCATTGTACAATTGAAGTAGCGATGATTCTGATGAGCCCCGTTTTGTGGCGAAGAACGAAAGCAAAGCTCTTCAATTTAGATTTAAGTACTGCGACATGCCTCGTCCACGATAGATCTCTGTGTACGACAACCACAAGAAACTTGTGGTGCGTTACAGCAGGTATTAGGGAAATAAATAAATGAAAGTAAATAAATGAAAGTGAATACCCCGTTTCGGAAAAGCTCCTGAAATTTAGTGGTGACTATGGACCAATTGTCCTATAAATTTCGGTTTTTGAAGCAGTTGAGATTACTGCGCAAGTGTCAATGGCTAATCTCGGCTCTCCCGACTGGCGAGAGCTGCGACGACAAGGCGGATCATTCGTGCTGCAGTAGACGATGCGCGTGGCTTGAATAAAAATTAAAGCATCTAAAACTTCGCTAAGTAGCGACACTCTCCTCTTCCGCTCTCGTTTCTCCTCGGCCTTCACTCCTTCGCACTCTCTTTTCGAACTTGGCGCCACCTACTTTGCTCCTGCGTAGCAGACGCTCTTTCGCGGAGCGCTTGCTCGGCAGGGAGCACGCTGAGACAGCATTCGCGACAGCTGTCTAACTCATCCTAAAACTATCTTAACAAAAGTAATGTTGGCTCATGACAGCTCTGCTTAGAGCCACGTGCAACGCGTACACGTGGTCAGGCCTTGATCGAGTCACTCGGCGTCGTAGTGACCCGATGTTAACTTCGTGCGCATGACCCCTTAGTATATATGCTCTTAAAAAAAATGTGATTGTTAGTGAGACCCCCCGTTTTTTTGGCCCATCGTTAATTGCGTCTCAGAATAAGTTTTATACTGTAAATAATATTGCTCAAACGTTCATGTGTGGCTGCTATGGCTTACCTTTCTATTAGCTGGCGCGATAGCACTCGAAGGGGCAGTACGACTGTCTTTACAAACTCAGCACATGGGAGGTGCAAGCTTCGCCGTATATAGCGTAATCAATGTGTGCAGAGAGCATTCACAGTAACTCTCATGCAGTGGAAGCAACAGCTCGCATTGAAGCTGTCGACGTGGGACGGCGATGTCGTCGACGGCCAATTTTAGCGTTTGATGATGAATCTAAAGCCTCGCCCCACCGCGGTGGTCTAGTGGCTAAGGTAATCGGCTGCTGACCCGCAGGTCGCGGGATCGAATCCCGGCTGCGGCGGTCATTTCCGATGGAGGCGGAAATGTTGTAGGCCCGTGTCCTTAGATTTGGGTGCACGTTAAAAAACCCCAGGTGGTCGAAATTTCCGGAGCCCTCCACAACGGCGTCTCTCATAATTATGTGGTGGTTTTGAGACGTTAAACCCAACATATCAATCATCTAAAGCTTTAACAATGTGTAAGAAGGCGTACATCATTTATGGTGTATACATTCTAACAGCTGTGGTGTTCCGTGAATTGGTTGGATCTACGAACCAATCATATTTCGGAGTGTCGGCTTGTGGATGTACCTCACATACGAACTATATCGTTGAAAGAATGAGGATAGCGTACGAAAAAACTAGCGTGCCATCATACGCGATTACTTCTCGAGATCCCCAGTCACATTCACACGAAATAGAAAAAAAAACTACCACGTGAAATGGCAAGTATGTGTAAGGTTCCTAAACGATGCACACACCCAATGACTCGAAGGCATGCCCGCACGCTTTATAGCTGCCTTCGCATCACGAGCCTCCCGGCTTATTGGTCAAGGTAAAAGTGCCACAGAGAGCAATTTGCTCTCAAATAAATACGCGCATGGAACGAAGCCGCATATATTTAAATTGGGAAAACTTTTCAACTGGCCATGTGGAAACCCGTAGTTATTACAGCTGATGTTTTTTCATAACCTCACACAAATCGTAAAAGATTCCACACGAATTCCACACGATTCCACACGAATAAAAGAATCCACACTTAGTTTTCATATCAAAGTAAAGTGACTGATTATGCCGTATCAGTTGAATACGGCATATCAGACCACAAAATGGTTGCGGTTGACGTGTGTTTTGATACCGGCTTTCGAGCGAAGCGTCATGTGTATGCACATATCAAAGATTACGGTCTGCGGCGGCTGCATTTCCGATGGAGGCGGAAATGTTGTAGGCCCGTGTGCTCAGATTTGGGGGCACGTTAAAGAACCCCAGGTGGTCTAAATTTCCGGAGCCCTCCACTACGGCGTCTCTCATAATCATATAGTGGTTTTGGGACGTTAAACCCCACATATCAATCAATCAATCAAAGATTACGGTCGCGCTGATGGTACGACCATCCTAGACTTTTTAGAAACGTCGCTTGGTGAGTTAGAGAACGAATCAAAACACAAGTACGTTCATTGAACAGCTCTGAAACATTTTAAAGAAATTATTACGTACTGCTCAGATAACTTCATACCCACTCGCGTTAAAGAAACAAAACGAAGAAATCCATGGATAAGTAGGCGAATAATTTATATGAAGCGTAAAATAAAATGGTTACGCAGGACTGATAAGACCTCGACAGGAATATGATGTGCCAATAAAAACTTGAAAGTGGAGATTGCGCAGTTCAAGGAACATTTTTTTTTAAATAACACACTAACTTTCTAAATAACTCACCTCATAAGTTTTGGCTGTTTTTTAAGAAAGCGAATGAGAGAATTGATATTATAATAGATGGAAGAGAAGTAATCACAGAAAAGTAAAATATAGCTGGAAGACTCAATCAATTCTTTCAATCGGTTTTTTGTAAGGACCAAGGACGACAACGAAGAATATCAATGGGGTTCTACAGGGACACTGGAGGAAGATGACATAAATAATACCAAAGAAGGCACCTTCAAACAACTACTTCTTTTAGATACAAAAAAGTCATGTGGACCTGACGGTATACCGAATAAAATTTTGCGATAGTTCGCGGAGTGGCTGTCGTACAACCTAGAGATTATTTTAAAGAAATCTTTCAAAAGGCACACGTTACCTCAAGATTGACGTAGAGCAATTGTTGTACCAATTTTTAAAGGCAGTGATAGAACAACCTTGAACAATTACAGGCCTATCTCACTTACGTTACTATGTTGCCAATTAATTGGTCATATAGTGAAGAAAAACATTCGACAATTTTTCGAACAAAATGAATTATTATGCCCCTTTCAGCACGAAATTTGGAGTGGCCTTTCAACTGTCGCACAACTGATCGAAACTATTCATGACTTGTGCATTGCTGTAGATGCCTGTATACAAATAGATGTTATATGTATAGATTTTTCAAGGACATTCGACAGAGTTTCACACCGTAAACTGCTGTTCAAGCCTCGCAACGTCGGTATTGGTGAGAATGTTCTCAATTGGATTGGAGCTTATCTGGGCAATCGCCAACAAGCAGTAGGAGTGGGAGATGCTATGTCAGAAAATCGGGAGGTGTATTCAGGAGTGCCTCAGGGGTCTGCATTGAGGCCCCTACTCTTCCTGTTATACATAGATGATATTTCATCAGTTGTCCAATCACCAGTAAAGTTAAGCTATTTTCAGATGACTGCCTAATCTATTGTCCGGTATCATGCAGAGAAGATAAACTTAAAATCAATCAGTGCTTACAAACCTTTAAGATATGGTGTTCTAAATAGGGTATGGAAATCAACGTGAAAAAATACACTTACACACTCATTACAAAAAAAGAAGGAAGTGATTTCGTTTGCGTATAACATAGGGGATAATATGCTGGTGAAAGTATGTAGCTTTAAATACTTGGGCATAGCAATAACAGATAAATTGAACTGGCATAATCATATAAAAATACATTTGTCAGTCAGCATATCAAAAGTTGTGCTTCCTACGAAGGAAATTAGGCCGAACGACAAAATATAACAAGCTGCTTGTCTACGAAACGCATGTCCGTCCGAAGTTGGAATACGCTAGCGCTGTGAGAAGTCAACATCAAAAAGTTTTAAAAAATAAACTAGAACGCACTCAGAGAATATCAGCTTGCTTTATCTGCTTGGAATATCGAAGGGATTCTGTAACTGAAATGTTGAAGGTATGTAAATTAGAAACGCTAAAATGAAAAAGGTGGACACGGAGATGGAAAATGCTTTTCCAGATTTTACATGCAGGGGGAAAATAAACAAGGATGATTATATGACGTGCTCTCACAAAAGTTTCCAAGAACTACACGCAGTGCATTCATACAAGTAATACACGCTTGAACTGATTTATTCAAATTCTCTTTCTTTCCTGAAGCTATTAAAGTGTGGAATGAATTACAGAGTGGTTCAAAAAAGTACTTTGAGCGAATTCAAGGTTGCTCTTGAAAGGCATTTTTGTATAGAATGGTAGCATTTATGTATTTGTTTTCTTATAAATGTTTTATAGGCCATAAATATTATGTTGCAAATGTTACGAGTGAAAACCATGTAACTGCGTGTCTTATATAAACTTGACGGAATTCACCTTACAAATGCTCTTCAAATATTTATGTAATGTTGTACAACTCAATACTTCATCCTCCCTGTAATTATCGTCAAGTGAGGTTTAACAGTATGAGAAATAAATAAATAAATAAATAAATAAATAAATAAATAAATAAATAAAAACTGATGGTGAGTAACAAGTGTAATGTGAGTTGCTGTACTCCAGTTTTGTTTATCGAAAACAGCCCTGCAAAATCTCAGAAGTTTCGCAATCATTATTTCGAGCATCTTTCCGCGTAAATACCAAGCGCACAAACCAGTACCGTGAACTCAAACCAGTCGGCGCATAACAACAAGCGGAACACTTAAGCATGTATTCTTGAGAAAAAAAGAGTCTTTGCAGAAGCGTTAATGAAACTTGAGTGAGAGATTGTGACGTCCTGCACAATTAACTGAATTGTCTACGGTGTTACAGGAGGCATTGATTTGAGCAAATATCGAACTATACTCACAGTGGGAGACGCGCAACTTAGCAAAATGGATTCGAAAATGTCGGTCAGAAGTTCTCACTTCCAATTCTCAGCAAACACGTCTTTTGTCGCAACTCGTTGCACTTAAGGGGCGCTATCATACAGAGCTTTCGGCCGTCATTAAACTTGTTATCGTGTCAAAAGGCGCAACAACCACTCACGGCAATGAACAACGACATCATTTTTGGGTGAAAAGTATTTGACAGAACAGCGTGCAAGGAAAAACAAGTCTGTATCCGTCAGAACAGGTGCCCTGTGCCCCAAGGAGTCCCCACCTCGAGAGCAAAGATGGTTGTCGTGAGCGACTGTAAACAAGCAATCACTGCTGGCGGTCCCACGTGACGGCATCTGGCCAATACCGACGTGTCGCTGACCTTGGAAAAGCAGGAGGAGGTGGAAAAGATAGGATGTGCGTGAATAACCACACACATCGCTACTTTGCGAAGTTTTAAGGGCTTTAAGCAAAATTAAAATGACACAGCAGCACCACTAGTTCTCGCGTCGGCCACCACGGCCATTTCGGAGAGCGCGCGCCTGCGGGGAGCTGCGGAACTGTCTGGTGGTGACGTTCCGTTGTGTGTCGTTACTGTGATGTCATGATATAGCGTCACAAGTTTTGGCTATCTGTCACGTCATCACGTGATAACTTTTTGCATCATTCATCGTATGACACTATTAAAGTGTTTGTTGCTCAACAGTAGAGGTAAGCGGCCTCACGTGCTAGAACAACTGCTTTTTGCCCTTCTATAGAAATTTGTACTGTTTTGTAAAACAAGTGCTGAAATAAAAGAATGAAATTAAAAAAAAGTCCCAGCCTTGCCACAAAGGCGATGCAATGAAAGTGGTGGCAACATATTGGAAGGCCACGCGCAGAATGGAAAACAGATCCGAACTTGTCCCACGTTTCTTACGCACAAATGACGCACGAAACGTACTCACAGGTACAGATGCACGCTAATAAGCGTCTCAGTTGTTACTTCGCTGTGTCTGAAAAGCGCGTGCTTTTCGCAAACGGAGACTGAAATGATTTCCGTGACCTTTGTTCGCCCTGCAACTACAACAGAATTGTTCCAGGTAAACCCTGAGGCTAGCCAAGACGTACGATTCTCCCCACCACGAGATAAGGGCTTGCGAGGAAGCGTCGCCCTCTCCTCTAAGCGGGGCAAAGTACGCGTAGCGGATGAGTTCGCGCGCCACCGCGCGACGTGGCGACACGCGCTCATTGCGCCATTTTGCTGGTAATCCTGAAAACGCGGTAATTCCCGCCGAGATGCCTGTCAACAGTGGTAGATATAAAATCTTGCCCTTTGAACGCTGAAGGACATGCTCCTCGGTGGCTCAGTGGTTAAGCCCTTACACTCATGATGCAAAGGGCCCAAGTTCAATTCCGCGCACTGGATTTTTTTTCTAGATTTTCTTGTTGCTTACATCTTCATATATACACCTATGTACATATACGGTGAGTGATGACGATGCCGACGTCAACGCTGACGTCGACGTCAGCATTGACGATATAATTACTATCACAATAAAAAGCACAACAGATAATTTTTCGATGGCTGTACCAAGCCACAAGTATGGTCCATCATTCCGCAATTTCGTAGTCATGATATGAAAAATAGGCCCATTGTGTTAAAGTTCGCAATATGGTTGGAGAATGACGAAGTGCTAGCAGCGTAAAAAACTCGGCGAAACAGAAGAGTGGACAGATGCAAGTGTTCTGTCTTTTCTTTTGCACCCTCGTGTCTTTTACGTCGATGAACATTCGTAATCACTCTATATCAACGTGCCCAATCCTACACTCGTCATTGTTAGAGGAGGAGCCTAACTGTATAAATGAACTTGCCGCACCCAGTTTGGCATTGAATACAATGACCTTTTCACTTCTTCGCGGCTCATTCAGCCGGACCCACTGTTTGCGCTAAGGCTCATTCACAATGGTGATTGGGAGAGGTTGCTTGACCAACCACAGATTAAAGAGTGACTGACTTCGACCATCGTTAACACTAACCTGCCCGTGACCACATGAGAAGGCCAAGAGCTCATTCATGTACGCTTGCACAGGTATCGCGAATTGAAAATAAGCAAACGTTGTGCTCCTGCACCGCGCACTAATTCACACGTATGCGAGTGAATTCGTGCGATTGACCAGAACAGTCGTTTTTCGATCTAAACGATCATTTGTGACCCATGAATTTGAGTGATTATGAAGAGCTTAATGATGATCTTTACTGTCATAAGCTGCCATGTGAACGAGCCCTACGCACACACATTGTGGTATAAAACTGCTTGACATTTAGAAAGCTGATCGTATGCCGATGTTATTGTGCGTCTCGTCTGAATAAAACTTCATTTAGGCTTAGCAGATACTAATGAATAAATCAATAATTTCACCCTGTTTGCAAACAGTACGAGATGAGTCTTCTCTCGCATATGGAAGAGATGGTTATAATGCCACAGCCTGTTGGTTGTATGACAGACGCTGATGATCGCGAACGACTGCTCTTGACAGTGGTACAGATGGCCGTGAAAGCTGGAAGTCGCATTGTCAAGCGACCTAGAGGTCGCATCACAAAGTTATTTGAGTTTAAATTAGGAGCAAGTGAATCTTGTTAATAGGCTGGAAAGGTGGAGAAAGCGCTTGAGTGCAGCAGTATTGATTCGTATATGTGCCTAGCCTACAGCGACTACATCAAACGCGGTCAAGGAGTATACGTGTGCAGAATCACGCAAGCTTTTCATTCCCCTTGACGCTTTCGCAAAAATCTGAAATGACCCTTGACAATGAATACGGCGATTGCGTCAAGATTACTTGAGCTCGCGACAGCTGTGACAGAGCTGATAACGTTGTGACTATCGCTATCTCAGCTAGATAAACCACAATGATACCTTTCTTAAGATATGTTTGATACGTTAGTCATAAGTGATGTATGGTTTGCAAGATTATTTCTTCTGACTTGGTTTACAAGGCAGTGCGTACACTGATTTGTTTGGTGGGAGTCTCGCGCCGGGATGTTAACTGGAAAGGTCCCATTACTTCCCCGGGAAAGCACAATGCGCGCGCGATGTGAGGCGCGCGCCGTCGTCTTTCGGCCGGACTGAACCGGACAGATTGGTGAACCCGGATTCGGCTCTTGTTAGCCTCTCGTGTTGCGCCCCACGTTGGTGGCGGGTAATGTGTGGCTGGTGGGTTTGTGTGGTGCCCACGCGAGCGCCAACCCCCTTTTGGCACCGCGGCGCCATCGATTGGCAGGTGCCCCGCGTCTTTTTGCGCTCGCCACGGCACTGCTGCCTCGACGACGAGTTGGGGCTTCACAGGGGGAAAGGGGCCCGCTAGACTGCGTTCCCGTGGGGATTTCCAACTTGATTTCCGAGCGCCGCCGTATGAGGCCCCTCGCTGGTCGAATAATCGAATCCTCCCCCCCCCCCCCCCCCGACCGCGCAGAGGAGAGCGTCGCTGCCGGGTCGTCTGAGCCTCGAGAGTTGTTCCAGACACAGAGTCGCGCGGCGGCACACTTTCCCTTCGTTCTCCGTCGTGTGTCGCGTACGGCAAGGAAGCTCTCACACGGTCGGAGGCGCGCCCTTCTCCGTCGGTGTACCGGCTGTTTCGCCGACTCGTGTGGGTCTCCTTAATTTATCGCGGCTTCACCCGTAAGGGCATATATATACATTTTCGTCAGCCTCGCTTCTTTTCTCAGATTGGGAAACACAGAAAACGACGGCAGGAAGATGTCCCTTCGTCTGCCTAAAAATAAAACGCGACAGTAGTGGAGTCTTATATATTCGAGACTTTCTGATGCAGTTGAATCAAATGTTATTTGGCCATGAAGATTTGTCGTAGGATTGTTTCAAGTATAAAAAACCACAACATTTCGACGAGGTGAATGATGAGTGGCGCGAAGCGGACGGACGGCGAAAGCACAGACGAAAGGACGAACGCACGAACGAACGGATGGATGCACGGACGGACGGACGCATGGACGGACGCATAGGCGGATGCACGGACGGACGGATGGACGCATGGAAGAACGCAGGGACGAACGGACGCATGGACGAACACAGGGACGGGCGCATGGACGGATGGACGGATGCATGCACAGATGGACGCTCGAGAGAACGGATGGATGGACGGACGGACACACGGGTGGATGCACGAATGGACGGACGCACAGACGGACGGACGCATGGACGAACACAGGGACAGACGGACACATGGATGGATGCGCGAATGAACGGACGCTCGGATGGATGGACGTATGGACGAACGCAGGGACCGACGGACAGACGGAGGTATGGACGAACGCAGCGATGGACGCGCAGACGGACGCATGAACGGACGGATGAACGAATGGACGCATGAACGGACGCACGAATGGATAAAAGCAAGAACGAACGGACGACCGGACGGACGGACGGAAGCGCGGACAGACTGAGGGACGCTTCGCTCCAGTCATTATCATTCACTCCATGGATATGCTGTGATTTTTATTATTTATCAAACTACAAGTAACGTCCTCTATCCCCTTCAGTCATGAATTATGATGCGCTGTCAGGAACGCGTCAAATTCACATGGCATAATTCCAAGGCGCTCAGTATTACATTCCAAGTAAGAAAATGAATGAAAGCGTTGTTCCATGTGATGTTTGGCAATCAAGGTAATGAGTGTTTAAGTAATTATCAAAATATTCGGCCAACAGTCAGCTTTCGTTCTTGCGTTAAAATAATCCGATATTAGGCCAGATGTACATGCCCAGTTTGGTTTTTGGTTCTTTTTGTTTCGAGCGAAGAAAAAAAAAAAAACTCCTGACGTTGGTCTTGAAATGCGTCGCGTCCAACAATCTTCGAACATGGTAGTGCATCCAGCAATGTGATTCTCTGCCGCGATGCTCCGCCTAATGAAGTTAAATAGTCACCAGTTGTCCACTCGGGAGGCGTACAGGAATGTGCACGCCAAGTTTCAAGCCATTTGATGAAAAATGTGGTGTGTGATGTGCCATTGAAGTTGGCGTCTCTATTTTTACACATCGTGACTGAAAGGGCTAGTATTCTACCATTTGAATTTTGCAGCGTCTACGCATTCTGTTGTATGTACATGTACCGCCCTCTACGGCTGGTTCAAGAACTAACGAGAGGTGGCTACATACGATTACGGCGGGACGCTCAGCCGATTTCATTGCTTAAGGAGCTTCGCCCCTAAAAATATATCGAGAAAACTGTTGCGGTAAGTATAACTGGGAGCAGCCTTTAAGATGAACTTTCCTGGTGTATATACGGAATGCAGTGAATGCGTAGAGACATTTACAGCTTGCTAAATTTGCAATGAGAATTCAGGCTTGTGTTTTCTATCGATCAAAGTTCGTCGAGAACGGCGAACCGATTCGCTAAGGCAGCACGAGCGTACGTGCACAGACAAGAAAACCACAGTTCGTATTAAGGTTCGCTGACCATGACGGCTGTGTAGTCTCACCACTTCTATTTACATATCGTCTCGTGGATGCGCGTTGATATTTTTCCTGTGCGTCTAAACAGTGTGGTCGCAGGTGTTGAAGCCATCACCAGCATACAAGAGGCCAAGTGTACAATGTTGGCCACATTCTTACTTGCTGGCTCAGCAAACAATTTTTCCCTCTCTTTCCTGCACTACACTTGGCCAGGCGAATCGAGTGGCTGGTAGGTGGAGAGGATTTTGGTAAAAGGAAGGAAAATGGTGAGGAAGTTAGCCAGATTAGCGTCTGTTTGACTATCCTGTCCTTGTACAATGGGAACAGGGAGATGAGAGATAAAGGGCTGACAAGAAAGCCAGATATCACGTTGGTGAATGACGTGCAGAGATAGCAGTTCCAGCACAACTGCAGCAGGAAGAAAAGATCGAAGGGAATGGAAAGGAGAGGCCACTTTCTCCAGACAGCCACAGCGGCGGTCAAGTGGATAGCGTCCACCTCAAAATTGGGGCGTAACAGGTTCGATTCCAAGTGCCGCCGGACACCGACCGGTTTTTCTAATGGCAAAATAGCTACCATGGGTGCCAAAATGTGGTTAATTCTTTCTCTGGTAAGTAAAAAGTCAGGGAAGTTACATCCATTTAGTTATTTCGCTACCACGCACTGGGACAATAAAATGGGCTTGGGGAGGCGTTACGCTTCGCTTATGGTGTTATGCTTTGCTATCTCTACAAGCCCATCATACCATACTAACATTATTTTATAATATCGACCTGCAGTGCCGTCCAGGATGACCCGAGCTTGGCTTGAAGCTTGAAGTTTATTTGGTCTTTTCCTTGGTACATGTATTTGCACTTTTAGGGACCCATCAAATATGTCAAAGGGTCCCAAACTGTATTATAAAAACACTATACGGCAATCGTCATTGGCAAGGCACTAAATAGTATTTAATATCAAAAACAGAAGAAGTAAAGTAACATATAATAGTTCTATAGCAAATGGTAATCATTACTAAACCATCAAAGCAGAAATGACGTAATATTTTGATATAATGAGTAGAAAAAGGTGCAAATATGTGCTGTGTATAAGTGCAAATTTAAATACGTGAGAAAGTCAATACTAAAAATCTCTATAGTAGAAAGAATTACTATGGACTGAATTTTTCAATTGTGCTAGGAAAGAAGTGAGTGACGGGGCTTTTTTACAGAGTAGCAGTCAGGCCATTCCAAATGGTAATTCCTTGAAATTTCAAAGTTTGACGACTATAATTAATATTTATTTTGGTAGTAAAAGTCGGGTGCTTGAAAAACGCTCCCTGTAGCTCGAGGTGACGTACGAAGGGACACTGGGAGTAAGTAGAAACTGCCATGAAGTGTTCTGTATGTATGCAATATTCTAGGTAACCATATTGTGAACACCTAATACATTGGAATTTTTAAACAAGTCGTCGTCTCTTACATTCGTATTATTAGGCGTTATTATGCGTAGAGCTCTTTTTTGGATAATTGGAACAGATTTAAGGTGAGATTTGTACGTGCGACTCCACATAGCAATGCAATAATTTATGAGTGAATGAATGAATGCATAATAAACATTACGTAGTATTTCGCTTGAAAGAAAAGGGTCGACATTTACAAAGAACATGCAATCCGTATGAGGCTTTCTGAACAACGTTGTCAGAATGTAAATGAAATTTCGGGCAATGATATATGTATACTCCCAGGAATTTAGTGTGAGTGGCATCCTGTAATAAAGAGTTGTTGTAGATTATGTCATAGTATGCTAAGATTTGCCACCTCTCGAAGTGAAAAACGATGAATGCAGTTTTCGTAGGATTAAGGGCACATTCACACTTGACAAGTGAAGAGAAAACGAAAACGCCAGAGCGGCCGGCAACCCATGACCGTGCTTGTCGAAGATGTTCACATTCGTTCTGCCCCATCCCGTCGCCGCTGCCGTCGCTACCTTGAGAAGTGATTCGATTTTGCCTGCTTTGTGAACACTAAAGTTCGTACCGAATTCCAGTTATTCACGCAAAGTAGTCAAAAGAAACAGCTCGCACATTTTAAAACTTTGTTTTGGGAGATAAGCGAGGTGAAACGACACGAACGAACGCACCGACAGTGGCGGCGGCGGATTCAGCTACCTGTACACAAACGGGAGGCACGTTGGGGCATGCCGACTTGCTGCTGCTGCACCGTGAAATTCCAGAGTTCCCGGTGATCGCAATCCAAACCAGGCTTTCGATGAACGCGTCCTCGTTGAGGCCGTCAAGCTTCGTCGTGCTGCACGAGTAGTTTGAGCCGATGCGAGCCACCGCCGACACCTTTGCCGCCATGTTGAATCTGCGGCTGGCTGGTCAGGCCACGTGGTTTGATCTAGCGCAGCCGAGGCCGTGAAGCGGAAACTGGACCCCGTTTCACTTGGCGGGAAAATCGGTTTCGGACCGATTTTTGCGCGCCAGCCGCGCGACGTGGTTTTCCAGCCGCTTGGGCGGCGAAACGAGATAGTTTCCGGAGAGTTTCCCCGCTTTCGCTCTCTTCGAGGCCAAGTAAGAACGCGCCCTAAGTGTGACCGCATTGGTTGTGCACCAGCGGTGAAGATTATAAAGTTTTGGATTAACTTCGGTAATTAACTAAGTTTCGTTCACATGAGAAATTAGAAGGTTAGTGTCATCTGCATAAAGCAGCGCAGTAGCCTTTTCAAGTTGTGAGGGTAAATCATTTACAAATAGGAGGAAAAGTAATGGTCGCAGTATGGAGCCCTCTAACACCCCAATATTAACTAATTTAACACATGATTAAGGTGTGCCAATATGAACGATTTGTGTTCTGTCTTTTAAGTAGCTGCTGATGAGTTGTAGAGGCGTTCCAGTAATGCCGTATCGATCAAGTTTACTTTTAAAGATATTAGGATTCAAGGAGTCAAACGCCTTCACAATGTTAATAAAAACTCCTGCTACCAATAAACCAGAATCTGTCGCTTTCCTAATACTCTCAATAAACGTCCATATTACTGTTGTCGTCAAGCAAATTATTCTAAAACTAAGCTGTTGAGGTGAAAGTATTTTAAATTTTTTCAAGTAACTTGTCATTCGAATGCAAAATAATTTTTCAGCGACATTGTTAAAAAATGGAAGTACCAAGATTGGTCTATAAGCTTCTACTCTGTCTTTTTCTTTTGATTTGTACAGCAGAGTAAGTTTACCGACTTTCGTCTAAGTGAGAAATATGCTAGTTGTAAATAGTATCTCTATTACGTCGGCTAGCGCTGGTGAAATACTGGCTTTAACAAGTTTAGCAGAGTAGGCTGATATGCTATCGATACCACAAGCGGTGTTGTGCGATGCTGAAGTAATAGAAGCTACTTCGATTTGATCTGTGGGATGAAGAAAGAACGAGGCATCAGAATGAGGTATGTGCGATGCATCAATTTTTTTCCCGTTGGTTTTAAGTGTGAACAAAAATAACAGCTAAATGATTCGCTGATATCATCTAGTGAAGTATACGAAATGTTGTTCAGAATGATCTTTTCAGGTAACACTATACCTTTTTTCTCTGCTGAGATATTTATTGAGAAGATTCTGTGTCTTTCTGAAGTCATTTTCATTGCGAGAAATTTGGTTGTTAAAGTACTCTTTTTTTGTAGTGATAGCAAAGAAAGAGTATTTTAGCAGATGGCTCGTAATCTCTACGAGCTCCGGCGACACTTTTTTTGAACAAACTAATAGCACAAAAAAAGGTAAAATTTAGCCCTTAGCACGCGTCGCGTTCCATTAGTTACGGTGGAACGCGGCACCACGTCCAGATAGTGGCATCTTTAGTTTTTTCGCGGTTCCGCTGAGTGAAGAAGTGCACTCATGCAAGGATAACTACCACAAATGTTTTTTAGAGGTACGGGCCATTGAAATTTCTTTTTGAGCGTCGGATGCCTGCAATAAATATCCTTTGAAGAATTTTTAGTGTGGCCTCCAAGATAAAGTCCAGTCGGGCGTCTTTCAATAGTGTAGGGCCTAGTATGGTGGCAGACACAAATGATTAAGCAGGGAGGATTAAGACCAATCAATAATTATGTGATGCAATTCTAAGACTCACCTAATTAAGCCACATATTGCTGAGAACACGTTAATTAGTATCACACTAATGCCGTGTTATGCTAATGTGAAGCTAATTAAAACGACGCAAATTACAGGCAAACTTTTCTGGACCCAGCCAGTTAAACATTGCTTTTAAGAAGGTACCTATTATGCTATTTACCTGCATATTATTTAAGTAATTGTAAATACAAAAGCCTGAGCTAATAAGTTTATATGAATTAAAAACCATGTGAAATAAGGTCAAGCTAATTATAACCGAATAATTAAATCTTCACTAATAAACCCTGTTTAACGCAATGACGACTGAAATGACTGAGCAGACCGATCAGGCTGAGTTGACGTTGCGAAGCAGCTGCTTCTTCTTAGGCTCCACCGCATGAAACTCGACATTCGCACTGGCACTGCGCCAGTGAAAAGCTGAACAGGAGCCTTCTGAGAACCAACAGGTTTGAACCCCAGTTCACTTGTCACTCAGTTTGAATGACAGACGGCCATGACCAGGATCAGGCCTTCCCACCACCTTTGCTCTCACCGAGGCGCAGTACTCGTGCTGCAACACCAGTGAGCAGCACCAGTCAGCTATGAGCTGACTCACATGCACTATGCACCTGCGCACAAAGAACTTTCCCTCCGCCGCAAATGTCGCGCACGATTTTGTGACACCATGCGCGTTGTTTCAGTCGTCTTTCTCAAGGCGACTTTCGCGCGCTCCGCATTGTATTCCTGTTTTATAATCACCGTAATGCGAGCTCGAAGCAAACTCGTGTTCACGAGAGGCTCGGGTCCTCCTGCATAGAACCCTAGACCTCCGCTTGTCCGCTTGCAGAGACCCCCCCCCCCCTCTCATACATGCTTTACCTTTGTCTGTTCCCCTCATTTTTTATTCATTTTCCGTTCTTCCTCCTCTCTTTACATGCCGGCTTTCACTTCCCTCCCGGAAAAGTATGATGAACGTTGTGCCCGTCTCAGCGGCAGTTGCCAGCCTCCATATTTAGTCTGTTTCCTTTGTACACGTGTCCTTGTGTATTTGTTCTTGTTTCAAAGAAAGATAACAAAGTGTTAACTAGCCGGTGATGCTTGTTCGTCCTGGCGGCTCAAAATTTTTTTTTCAGTGCCACCTGCTGCCATTACGGCGAATGTGGAACACTCTTTCTGCCTGTTGGCGTGACGTAGCACGTGATTTTATTAGGAGCTGGTAGCTGATTAACGTTTCGTATATATATATATATATATATATATATATATATATATATATATATATATATATATATATATATATATATATATATATATATATATATAGGGCGGTAACGGAAGGTTACCGCCTTTTTAGTTCAGTCGTAGAGCATCGGACGCGTTATTCGAACGTCACAGGTTTGATCCTCGCCTGTGACAAGTTATCTTTTCGTCCACTGTTCTTTATTCAGAGTTTACATTATAATTACGTTTAATATAATGTCTTATACTTTCCTTGGTACCATTGTCGCATTAATATTGTGTTTCATGTTATCCCCCTCATGTCATGTGAGTTTTCATTAATATTGGGTTTAAATATGGCATTCCAAATGACGTACGCGCGTTCGAGTTGGAGAAGACACATTGCAGTGTACAGTTTGCGGAATGGTAGGAGAACTGTATTATGTAGGTATTACACACACAACCAAGAAAACAAAGAGCCCGCATAGCAATGCGGGCTCTCGGTTCACAGGTGCACAGGTCTATCGAAGAGAATGCCGAGACAATTAATTTCACAAGGTTTACTTAATAGAGCGTAATTACCAGAGAATTAAAATGCCGTGCTAGAAGTATTGCAAAGGAAACTTATGACTTTGGTCTTCGCAATATTTAGTGAGAAGTTGTGCTTTTGCAGCATTTATAAGAAGAAAACAAATATGACTGAAGCAGGTGACAGTCGTTACAGAATCATTTTTTTAAAAATCTTGATACCATTGGTATAAAGATGAGAAGAATTACGAATAACGAAAATAAGAAGGAAGAGTGGGCTAATGCCTATCCCGCAGGGCCGCACTAGTTGCCTTATCCAAAGGAGACGTTTGTACATTTAGGTTAACATAGCATATGTCAACAAGGTAGCTATGCAGAAGATTGAAAACTGTAGAGTCAGCTTCTATTTTTATAGGTTTAATCATGAGCGGAGAGTGCCTGTGTACGTCAAAAAGCCTTCATAAGGTTGCAGTAAATGGTGTCAGCTTGTCTTCTCTTATGTAAAAGGGTGAAGATCTACATCATGAAAGTAGCAGGAGTTGTGATTGTCGAGCGGCCAGTGATGAATCCGTGTTGATTTGGAATGCAGGATTTGTGCACCCTCTGACAATATGTGATGGATGACGACGACGACGACGACGACGATGATGATGATGATAAAAACTTTTTTGTTGTTGTTGAGAGAAAAAAAAAGGAGAATTGACTGGAGCAAGGGTGGTATGATGCTGATTCCGTGGCCTAAGGCGGCCGCCCAGGCTACGTCCACGCGAGCTTGCTCTTTCTCGAGGGCCGAGGGCTCCCTCCCATCTGTCCTACGGTGGTGGCTATTTAGTACCTAAGGCGCTACTATCCAAACGAGCCCATCATCATCATCAGCCTGACAAGGTCCCCTGCAGGACAAAGGCCTCTCCCATGTTCCACCAATAAACTCGGTCCTGTGCTTGCTGCTGCCATTTGCGTTGCCCCCTTGCATGCTCTCCAAGGCTTTTCTGACTTCTATTATTACTGGTGGGGTGCCATCAGGGTTACTGCTAGTTCTTGTAGGAAGGTTACGGTGTTCCCGGCTAGTACACAGATCTCTGTAAAACTCCTCTGCTATTTTAACTATCCTATCCATATTGGTAGTTACTTTGCCTTCTTTGCCCTTAGTGCATACATCTGGTTTTTGCCTGTCCCAAGTTTTCTCTTCACTGCTTTGACGCTTCCTCTGTTGTTCAAAGCTTGTTCAATTCACCGAGCCCTATTACATCCCATTTACTACCCTCTAGCTCCTAGAATAGTACAGCTATAGGCTTGTCTCGCTAGATAATGTTCTAGCGTTAAACGTTGCCACGTTCAGGTTCCTATGGCGGATTGGCCGGACCCAGATATTCTTAGCACCCTCTGCTACGTTGCAGATCTGACCGCCACTGTGGTCAGTTGCTTCGCAATCGACGTCCGCATGTGGAAGGTAGTGGCCAGATACTGCACAAAGGTGGCCAATCCTTCTCTAGTGAGGGTGAGATTGCGTTACCGGTGTGGCGGTCACCGGTGAGGCCACACCCCAGGCCCCCTAATGCAGTTCCATCACCACATGGACTTTCTAAAATCCAGTTCGAAAATGCGCGGCACCGGGATTTGAACAACGGACCTCTTGCACGTGAAGCTGATGCTCTGACCACTACACCATCACTGCAATATTGTGGGCCCATACCATATGGTATAAATCTGATTTCTGGCCAGAAAATGTGCATTTGGCTAAAACGAGTTGTACGTGGCCGATGACAGGTAGATTTGCCGGATTATATAAAACGAGAACTATGTCGTTTAACATGTTGTGATGACCCGGTTCAAAGATATTTGATGGGGCGCAGAGAAGTCAGGTGGTAATTCCAGACATGTTTCACAGCGAGACTTCAAGGTCGCGGGCTCGAATCCTGGCCGTGGCGGCCACATTTTCAATCGAGGCGAGTATGCTTGAGGGCTGTGTGCTTAAGTAGGTGCACTTTCACGAATTCCAGGTGAACGTCGGGTGGTCGAAAATTTTGGAGCCCTACGCTACGGCGTCACTCCTGGTTTTGGGACGTTATACCCTGACAAATATTGTATTATTATTACACAGCGAGAATTGAATACACAAAAAATACGAACACTTTTTCACATGCTAGAGAATGTGGAAGCATTCTGAGAGTTTGAAATATTGTGGGCAGTACTGGGAGAAACCCACTGCCATAAGCTTTTACAATGGCTGAATGCCAGATAGTAAGGATGATCTCGAGCACTTAACGCACTCGTGGATGAGCTTGTCTTCTAGTGACAGAGCACCAATCATTCAACCAACCAATCAATCAATTCTGTAAATTCATTGATCGATTGATTAGTAATCAATCAATCAATCACATTTAATGAACATCGGGTATTGAACACACACTTCTTTTGTAGGTATGAAAAAAAGAGTAGCGATAGTCAAACATTCCATTCAGTAGTTTGCTTCGAGCCTCTTCGTTCGTCGCAGTGTGCGGAAGTTGTGAAGAGAAGGCAGGCGCTGCAGTGGCATGGAATGTGGCATCGCTTCAATCTCGAGATTGCTCCTGTGACTGGAGTTCGGTTTCCCTCGCGTTTTATGGGTGCCATCGCCGCTTTTATAGCGCTATTTTGGGCCCATTGTGCAAAGCATGCCTTGCCTGCTCTTGAGCTTTCCTTCGGTGCTCTCTGTCGCTTGCGGCATGAGAAGCGTAGATGAAAGTGTCGCATGAGCATGACACTGTGAGCTAAATGACGACGCGCTGAATGCCCCGTTGACGCTGGTTTATGTGCGCGCTCGACCCACGGCTAGTCCACAGCTTAGCACAATGGCGCAGCGGAACCAAGTACTCGAGGTGGGTCAGCCCAACGTCACCGTTTACAACTGACATAATACGAGTGGTGCGTTTGTCACTTCGGTTGTTTGTCCCTAATGCATGGCTCACGAAATTTCCTTCCGATGCTACGTGCATGTGGATGCGGCTAACATTCACGCTCAGATTCTTTTTCGCCCATGTATGAGCAGGCATGAATTTTGTGCCAGCGAGGTGTCATGCAAGTCCTGAAACATACACACCATGACACTGGCGTAGTGGCATCTGCCCCCCCCCCCCCCCCACCCCCCAAAAAAAGAATGCAAGCAAGGAGCTGCCAAGGTCTGCTTTTAGGCATTTTATGCATGGTTCTTTTCGGGTGCCGGAGATTTAGTTACGACCAATCAACGATTCCACGGCCTCCACCGACCGGCGGCGTTGATTGATATGTGGGGTTTAACGTCCCGAAACCACCAAATGCTAATGAGAGACGCCGTAGTGGAGGGCTCCGGAAAGTTCGACCACCTGGGGTTCTTTAACGTGCACCCAAATCTGAGTACACGGGCCTACAACGTTTCCGCCTCCATCGGAAATGCAGCCGCCGCAGCCGGGATTCGATCCCGCGACCTGCGGGTCACCGAGTGGCGTCGTCGTAAGGGAGCGGAGGGACTCTTCATCGATTCGCAGTCGTCGTCCTCGCGTGCCCTTGGAAGACGCTGAACGATCGAGCCTCTGCAGTTCGTCTGGGTTCGAAACACGCGAACGTGCAGTTGTTGCTTGGCTAACGTTGTTGCATAGATCGTGCGGTCCACACTTATTATACAGACGTGTACATAGTCGGAAAAGTACACGGTGACACGCCCAGATGTTTTGCTGTACTCGACCTCAGCGCTATAATCTGTGTGCGTGGTCCACATGTGCTGACAACAACAATGTTAGCTTTTTTTTATTTTCATATCAACGGAAATTCAAGGTCAAACGAATAGCATGCAAATTAGTTGGCCTCCTGAATAAATCAGGTGATAAAGTTATAATGCAGGGCCATATAGCTCTTTATTTTTTGTTGTTGCTCTTGACCTTGCATCTGACGCCATTGAACTACGCGTCACGCATATCGACATCTATCCGCACAACCTCTACAGCGTTGACTGTAGCCGAGCACAGAGGCGTCAGTCACGTGGGAATAGGGAGAGGGGGTACAACGTGCCCTTGTCCCCTTTCCCTTAGCTTCCGAGTCGCATATTTTGGCAGCCCCTATTAGCAGCTTCATTTTGTTTTAGACATGTAGTGTAACAATGAAATGCGTCTTGCACAAACAAACTTGCCAACCCTCACCGCAGCAAAGAGAGATTTATTTTTGTGCGTCTCCCCGTTTCCCTTCACCCGGTCGACGCCAGCACGGCATTTTCACCCACTCTGCTCAAGTGCGAAACCTACGTCGTTGGCATTTCCTGTGGTGCTTGTTTCTCCGAGGGGAAATTGCTCGTAGCTAGTAGTGTGCTGCTATATGCTCTTGATTTACCTTGATTTTTCCTTGTCAATCTTTTTCAAAAAACCCGAAAAAAGGAAGAGTATTCACATATTATCTAAGTAATGCTCGTAGCTCATTTACATGTACTACACTGACACCACCGCAACATTTTGGTGCGTTCCTATTTAACAACGATATCATTATGAGAGACACCACAGTGGAGGACTCCGAAAATTTTGACCATCTGCTGTTCTTAAACGCGCGCTGACATGGCACAAGGACCATTTCGCCTCCATCGATATGCAACCACTGTGTCCGGGATGGAATTCGTGACCTTCGGTTATAAGCAGCTGAGCACTCTAGCCCCTGCTACACCGTGGTGGACGGCGTCCATCACTTGAGCCCCGCCGCGGTCGTCTAGTGGCTAAGGTATACTCGGCTGTTAACCCGCAGGTCGCGGGATCGAATCCCGGCTGCGGCGGCTGCATTTCCGATGGGAGCGGAAATGTTGTAGGCCCGTGTGCTCAGATTTGGGTGCACGTTAAAGAACCCCAGGGGGTCGAAATTTCCGGAGCCCTTCACTACAGGCGTCTGCCAGAATTACATCGCAGTTTCGGTACGTTGAGCTCCAGATATTATTATTAGTTTATCATTTGATAGCCTGCTGATGGTGTCGTAGGCACAGAACCTACAATGCAATCGTAACTGATGCGTATTACACGAACAAGAAGGCGGTAGATAAGGAAAGGTTAACCAGTTTAGGACAACTGGTTTGCTATGCTATACGTTACAACAGGATGGGGGAGAGCGAAATGGGAAATATGGAAGAGGCAAGAAAAAGGAAGACAGCATATAGCACAGCACACACACAGTCAGTCATAGTTTGCTATTTTTGCGTGGTACGTGACATCACTGTCACAGCCACTTGTACAGGCCACTATGCTTTATCGCTTATGGTTAGCAGTGCAATTCACGAAAGCGTATTCATTTCGCAGTGAAACGGCCAACAACGCTCTTCGCGATGCCTGTCGTTTCGAGGAGGCGCTGCAGCCCATTCTATGCGACTCTCCGGTATATAATGTTCAGAGACAGTACCTGGCGTCTGCTCTAGCTAACCAAGTTGAAACCGCTCTTACATGTATTCGACAGAGGACATCGCAACTGAAGGCGACGAAGGCGCTGCACAGGTATTAGACGAAACTGTCATCTGGTTATTCTGGCGCTCCCACGTGATAGGACACGTTCTGACGTCATTTGCCGGTGAAGTAACTGTAGTTGCGAGAGTAAATATTCATGTAAATTAAACCACAGCCTAAAGCACGTGGTCCGCCCCCTGAAGGCCCCGCAGTCGTGCGCCAGAGGTGTATGTCGTAACTAATTCGGCTAAGGAAATCATCGCACAGTGCTCCACGCCCTTTTTTAATTATGCAGAAGCGCGGGTCCTTTGCGCGCCGCGATTTTCGTGGCCTCGGACTCCGAGCGCAGGACCACTTAAACCGCGGGGGCTGATGCGCGAGGCTGGCGCCCGCTGCTCGCATTGCGAAGCTCTTTTCGAAGACTGGCCATGAAGCCTTATTTATACGTTTCGTTGGTTTATTGGGGAAAATCGCATTTCTGTGCAGGTCAACTGTGGACCACCACCCCTCCGTGGTGTCTCTCTCTCCCTCTCTCTCCACACACACACACACACACACGCACACGCACAATATATATATATATATATATATATATATATATATATATATATATATATATATATATATATATATATAAGGGAAAGAGGTGTATACCTAAGAGTTCGTTTTTCCTTGTTCTGACAGAAGATTAATGAGATCTGACAATAATGCCAAGGACTGTATAGGGGAAGTTATTAGAACCAATGTAATGTAAATAAGAAGAAAGAAAAGTGTGTGAAAAAATAACTTGCCTTGATCAGGATCTAAACCTGCGACCTTCAAATAATGCGTTCAATGCTCTAGCCACTGAGCTATCACGGCGGCTATCCCTCCAGCCACTTTATTGGGTTTATATGTGAGTTTAAACGTGGGAGTGTCAGTCAGCGCCATCTGTAGCCACCGCGGCGAATGTAGAACACCCCTTTATGAGCCTGCAGCGTCACGTAGCACGTGAACTTATTACGAGTAGGCAGCTGACCAATAGTCCCTCGTATACAACCTAACGGCACCAAGTCTGCCTGTACGAGACCCTCGTTAATGAATAAGGGAGAGAAGTGTATACCTAAGGGCTCGTTTTTCCGTGTTTTGACACAATAATTATGAGATCTAACAGACAATATTGCCAAGGAATGTATAGGGGAAGTTATTAGAGCCAATGCAATGTAAATAAGAAGAAAGAAACTTAGGTGAAAAAATAATATATATATATATATATATATATATATATATATATATATATATATATATATATATATATATATATGTGTGTGTGTGTGTGTGTGTGTGTGTGTGTGTGTGTGTGTATAAACAAATTTGAAATGATGACGAATTTTGGCCGCCGCCAAACCTAATTTAACGCAAACTCTCCTCCTGGAATACTTGAGTGAGAAAGTGATCATTTCCTTCTAATTTTGACACAGAGAGATTTTTACTTGAATGTATGCTCTAATGCGGTCACGTTGTAACATCTCTAGGCGCCGTATTTATGGCGCTAGCTTTATCCTGACGAAGCTACTTGCATAGGTCGGTGAAAAGTGTGGAGCTCACCCGTATACTCTCCCTCATGAATATTTTCTTCAACCGGACTCACTGGGACTCAAACTCACTGAAATATTACTCACCCGGACTCACCCAGACTCATGGTTCAATCTGAGTCCAAGTGAGTCGACTCACGAGTTCGTTAGTCCAGAATTAGTTTTCTCTACTATGTTGACAATGCTTTTTACCACCGATATCTTTACGCCCCGCCGCGACTGTCTAGTGGCTAAGGTACTCGGCTGCTGACTCCGCAAGTCGCGGGATCAAATCCCGGCTGCGGCGGATGCATTTCCGATGGAGGCGGAAATGTTGTAGGCCCGTGTGCGCAGATTTGGGTGCATTTCAAAAAAAACCCCGGTGGTCGAAAATTCCGTAGCCCTTCACTACGGCGTCTCTAATATTCATATGGTGGTTTTGGGACGTTAAACCCCACAAATGCAATCGATCTACCGATATCTTTCTTAATCGGTGCTCTTTTTGGCACCTTTTTATGTAATACCATCGTATACAAGTTATGAGTGGTTGCAAACTAGTAAGGACACTTTTGTTGAAACACAGGACATGAGAAATATTTATTGAGAAATCAGATAGAAGAGTCGGAATTCAAGGCACCCCTCTAACGCATTTCCCGTTTCTTATCAAAAAATATTCAAATGGTGTCTGAACGATACTGTTTCGGAATACGTGTGAGCAGACGTGATTATAAATGTGTATCTAGGTAAGGCTGCTAGTAAAACCGAAGATGGGTTGATAGCAGACCTACTGGGCTGATGATAGCCCTTTGTATGACCAATCGGCGAAAACTTTAGCTATTGTGCTCAGCGGCCACTTTTTTGTCTGTCAGCGCTATATATGGAACGAAGTAAAAAAAAAATTGCTTTGTGGATATCAGTTTTGTGGGCATACACTTGTCCCTAATTAAACTAAAGTTTAATTCAGTCGTACGGCAAAGATACACATAAAAAAACTGCCACTTATGCACAATAGCTGAATATTTGGCCGGCTGGACCAGATATCGCCAGAGACAGCTGGGCTTGCTTTGGCTGTTTCACCATTTATCAACAGATGGCACTGATGGCACACGCGCCTTTCTTGGTCAACTTGATCACGCAATCGCTGCATTCGTTTTCAGCATCATAGCATATCGGTAGCCTGTCATAGCTTCACGTGACTTGGCCTGCATAGCTCGGACAAGGTACATGGCCAGGCCACCTGCCCAGCCATGTACCCTTTGAGACACGCAGGTACGGTATAGCTTTCGGACACTGCCATGGTAGCTTTCAGAAGTGGCGACGTTGTAGTTGCTGGACCGAGAAATTATTTCGTGGTTTTATGAAATTCCTGATTTAACGATATGATTCGAGTGCCATCACCAGTTTGTTAAATCGAGTTTTAGCTGTAATATAACAGTTATGAATAAAAGCTTAAAGCGTTTTTGAACGCTATCTATGGTATCTATAAAAATCCAGGAGTTCTGACATTATTTCTTTATGTACAGGGGTACCCAGCCCTTCTTGTGTGAAATCGTGTCAGAGGAAGAAGACAGCTTTGACTTAAGCTAAGTGTTTCTGCGACCACTCGACAGGGACAAGCTGCATATGTTGTATCTTGCATTATTCTCTCCCCCTTTTGTCAAAAAAGTATTCTGCTGATTGCAGGCAGAGAAAATTGGAAAGAGGGAAAGGTGATAAGAGCGCACGTACAAATAATAACACGACGTAATAGATTCAAAACATGCAGACACTGGCATTGGCGTATGTTTAGCGCGTTGGTGTTCCGAATATGCATGTTTAGCGCCAGAGGACGCGGACCGAATGAAGGCGTTTGTCATCACTGCGCAATGTGCTGTCAGGGTATTTTATTCAGTCAGGATGGGAATGAGCTTGTTGGCGCTATTCCATTGTTGCTCATGACGGTCAGCGCTAACAGAAGACCAAATACAAGAAAGTAAGTTTGTAATCAGGCTCTTGTTAAATGCTGGCTATATCCGGTAAACCAGACAAAAGTATTTGGTTTCCTATCTATATCCAGCACTTTTAGCGGGATTAGATTTAGAGTGTACACGTCACTGACATGACAGTGCTATAGTGCCACGTACTTTCTTGTATTTCATGTCCTGTTTGTGCTGGCTGTTACGAAAACGTTCGAACTAGTAGCTCAATTTACCATGTTATTTATCTGTCGCTCATTTCTTTCGGGCAAACTTACCTAAAATAAGGAAAAAAAAACAAGAACACCAAGTATGCCCGTTAATTCACACGTATTGATTATGCAAAACTCAGTCGATTGAATCAGCGAAACTTAGCAATGAAAACTTGTATCACGTCTTTCAAAATTGCACCCAAAAAACGCTTAATGCGGATTAA
The DNA here is from genome assembly GCF_043290135.1 of Rhipicephalus microplus. Taxonomy (NCBI): domain Eukaryota; kingdom Metazoa; phylum Arthropoda; class Arachnida; order Ixodida; family Ixodidae; genus Rhipicephalus; species Rhipicephalus microplus. The sequence goes on along the minus strand of NC_134710.1, from coordinate 45,841,588 downwards.
ACTTGTGTGTAATAGACAAAACTTTCGAAATATGCTGCTAATATATGAGAAGTCCTTTAGCAAAGCCCTTTTGCACATTGAAACATATTCACGTATGCTGTAAATGTGTACACCGCCTTTGTTGATCTTGAGGGTGCAGTTGACAAAACTGCGATATCTGAGTTTCGTATAGAGTTAAAAGTGTGCAAACCTGTCCCTTGGTACACAATTCTTTTAAAGACTGGTGACTAGCAATCGATTTCTATCGAAATGACACAATCTTTTAGTATAAAGATGATTTTCTGCAGTGATCAGAATTTAGCTCTCTTGTTAAAAGCAACAAGTTTTGGTCCATTTGTTTTGGGGGTCGTCTGAACTAATAGATACGCCACTAATTACAAATGTATTGGGTAGCTATCAATGCGGAAAATCCCACGATGACAAGAAGTCCCCGCAGGTCTCGGGACGAATCCCGGCTGCGGCGGCTGCATTTCCAATGGAGGCGGAAATGTTGTAGGCCCGTGTGCTCCGATTTGGGTGCACGTTAAAGAACCCCAGGTGGCCCTCCCCTACGGCATCTCTAATATTCATATGGTTGTTTTGGGACGTTAACTCCACATATCAATAAAAATAGTCATCGTGCAAATTTCTGAGCAGATAGCTGCTACGTAATACTAAGCCCTTGCCGCCCGACCCATGTGATAAACTGTTTTTAATGGTTCAGCTCATGCTTACTTTACCAATAGTGTTGACATGCTTGCTTATGGGCTATTACAATCTGAAGGTAACACCCCCAACCTATTAGGGGTAACACAAGGAATAATACCTTGGCTTAACCGTGCGCAAGATCTGTGCAGTGAGCTTTCTGTTTTGTTCGCTAAAGCATGAGTGAGGGTGGGCCACTGTCAATCATCTGTCTCCAGCTGTTTTTCGAGGAGATTGCGTGGAAGCTCTGGCAGAGGCGACGGCTAGAGCCACTTTTAATGCCAATGAATCATTATTCTGCAGCGAGAATTCATTAAACAAATGCATGGATAACTTCGGCAGTCGGGCATATGGTGCTCTGAGCCGTGATGTTTAAAACGGCTGCACAGAATAGTGCCTTTTCTGAATCACCGTTTTTGTTCGGTACGATGAACACTCGAGTAGTTTTCCGATAGAGCACACCTGGCCTGATCCCGAAGTAGTCGTATTAACTCACAACGTAATAAAACCTATGTGGTACGAAAGAGTGGGGATTGACCTCTAAAGTTTTGCTTTCTTGAGTGGTAGAGCATTGTTGCACGTAGCGTCTTGATGGGCTATTGCGCTAGAAGCGAAAGTTGGGCTAGTTGGTGGTTCAGGCTTGGACGTAAAAACAGCGCAAAAGTACAGACATAGACTAATCAGCACCTTGTCATGTTTCCTTTGTTTTTTTTTCTCTGCATTTTTGCGCTGTTTTTGCATGTCGGCTTTTTCGTGCCAACACGAGAGACTGGCAAGACCAAGGCTAATTTATGCGTGTTGTTTTGTTCTATATATGCAATATACGGAGGTGTTGGCGCACAAATAAGGCCTTATTGTTAGTCCTGAGGCCCTGGCTGGATCAAGCATATATAAAACATACGGTGTTTATAGTTACACGTGTTAAAAGAATTTCACAGTAACTCCATGAAAACCAGAATGCCAAGCGGCGTTTTCACGCTAACATCTCAAAGCAACACCAGGAGTTGCGATGTGAAAATGCGTCATATGTGGGTCTCCGGCACAATGGGTGATGCAGAGGGCTTTTTCTCGCTCATATACTGAACTTCTAAACCCGCCGTCACATCATATATTAGTATTACTTATGCGGTGTTTAAGACCGGCTGCACAGCCCCCTACTTTTTAAAAGACCCGTAGTTCGATCAATCTAATCCACCTTTCAGATAAAAAAAAATAATTGTGATTAGTGCGTCGTGGTCTCTTATTGGTGATCGCGCTATCACACTGATGGTGCACTTGCCGTAATGTGAGCTTACTGGTCTCCATATCAAACCCCATTCTAGCAATATGTTAACGCGAGCATCATTGAAGATTGTTTACACCGCTTGAAATTGGGTTTAAGCGGAAAACTGGAGCGTGGTCGTTTGGCGTTAGATCCGGCCATGCACGACGTATTCAGCTGACAGTGTGTGTATACATATATAGACAGCCTTTTGCGGAAAAGCGCGACATTTTCGTAAGCTGCATGGCTTCCTTGAATGTTGAAATCACAACACCCATCTATACATTGCCCGCAGGTGCCCCCATGGCCGGGAATCGAATCAGCTACGTCGAAATCAGCTGCGAAGCGTTAGCCATTCCAGGCAGCACGGTGGGCGCTGTTGCTCCCTCCGCTTCCTGGCTGTCGGTAAGCGCAGTATTCGGTGCATTCACTCCAGCGCCGCGACAGTGCCTAATTGGACGCCTCACTAGTGCAGCAAAGCCGTCAATGAGGCACGGGGAGATCGATGTTTCGACTAGGGGTCAATAATCGCTAGGAGCGGGCTACTCTCTCACACAATTCCAGCCCGTGTTCTATTCGACCAGTTGACTTCCCCTCCTCCGACCCAGCGCTGACCCGGCATCTTACACTTTTGCTTGCTGCCTTTGTTTCTGTGGAAACGGGAGTGGTCGCCCGACGGTTTCGGGTCCTTTTGTGTGTTTTCTTTACGGCTCAAGAAACATAGCGACGAAAAAGACCTGCCGAGGCGGGAAAGGAACGTTAATTGAATTGCAGAATCAGTTCCAGCTGCTTGTCTTCGAAAGTCGCTCGGATTTGCTTCTTCGCCTGTCCCTTCGTTCTCCCTAAGGAGAGCAAATTAGACCAAGACAATCAGGGCCTCTGGTATGAACGGTCGCTTCAACTCCGATTGTGCAGTTAACGCTGAACTAATGCGACCACTGCCCTGTGGTAGCGAGTACTCTCGCACAGTGGTTGTCCGAAGCCCGTGTCTTTTTGTGTTTCTTTCCAGCTTGACTCACTTATAGGCTTGACGATGTAGCCACCCCCGTGTGAACTGGAGTATATCAAAAGAGATGAGAACCCGTTGAGCGTCGAAGGAAGCCGAGAACGAGCTGTAAGGAACATTGACAGCATGAATGCGGGTTCTTTTCCGCCATAAGTTTAGATCTTTCCCGACATATGGTCATTTTTTTTTTGAGGCACTAAAAGGGCATTTGCATTACAGGTGGACGCAGATCGTCTCCCGATGTAGCAAACGATTAGCTTTGTGTATTAGCTTTGCGCCATTAGTCTATCGCTTTTGATCGAGTCGTCTTTTTAAAGAATGCACTATATAAAACGCGTGGTTTAAATTGTTTACCCCTATCTTTAACAGGTTTCTTTTGTTACAGCCTAGTTTCACACTTTTTCTCTTGTGTATTAATTGTACTTGTGCATACTTTTTTTTGCTGCACATTCACCTCACCTTTTAGTCACCACCATCGCATTTTTTGGAAAACAAAACAAAATGTAAAACAAAACAAAACAAGAATTCCCGTGCAATTGTATTCAGGACTGGTGTAGATAACCAAACTCACGTTATGCACATTTACTATGGAATACTATGGAAGTGTTCACTGTAATATTCTTGAGTGAGTGTAGCTTCAGTATTTAAATCTTTTATTAACCCAAACATTTACGCTATCATATGAAATAACGACGCTGTCGCTTTTAACAAGCTCTGTGGCTCGTTTTATGCCTTATTTTCTTATTAGATTAACCCATCAAAATATTTTTTTCTGATGACACTCTGCGTGAATCGTCGCCGTCACCTTAATGTTCAGTATAAATACCCTACACGTTGTACCCCGCGTCACTATCTTGCACATTGCGCTTTGTCTTTACCTTGCATATTTTGCAAGAATAATGCCACGAAGTGATGTTGTAAGTTGGTATAGATATCCGTTAGACGTACTGTCATCACTGGCCGCACTTGGCAGGTAACCTCTTTTCAAGAGACACCGACATGTGAAGGATTCAGAGGGAATCTAGAAGTTTTGGGCACAAGAACGGCTGTACGCGGCGAATGCACTTTTGGTGCACGTTGGTCATGTTCTGAAAAATTCATAAGCACTTCAGCGATCACAATGAACCATAACCAGCGAAGTCAGTCGGGCACGCTGACTGAGTAGCACTTCGTCTGAAAGTAGTGAAAAATGTCATAAAGGGTGACTACCGATATTTAGAGCGCCTTGAGAACAAGCGGTTGACAAAAGAAAGAAGTGTAAATTTAAGGGCTCCTTTTTTGTTAGACACAATGATGCCAAGTGAAGCATCCCTGTCTGATAGTTCCCATTAAAGTGTTTGAGAAGTGTGCCAAAGCTGCATGATAGAATATTCGATTCAAGTTATGAGCTTTAGAATGTGCAGTGACAAGACACACGCTGTGAAACACACCGTATAATATAGCCTGTGTAGATTCTATGTCCCTGCCTTTGATCGCATCAAGTTTATTTGTGTGTGAACCTTCACTCTCTCATTATGATTCCATCCCTCCCTCGTTTTGTGTAGGATAGCTAACTACATATTGTAGACGCTCTTCTTGTTAACTTTCCACGCAGACTACCTTTATTCACGTTTACTCGCTCTATCTCTTTTGGCCTTTGAAATGCAGAAAACCGTTTCTGAAAATAGGACTCAGGTTCAGAACTTGCGTCATTGATGAGAGAAGCATTCAAATGTTCGTCAATGATGTGTTTATGCGATGACCAGAGTGAACTTGAATGTAGTCAATACGTAAAACTAGCCAAAATAGCTTATTTGAAACCGGTTCCATTAGTATGTGCAACGTGGGTTTCAAAGGGCATTTTAAAATAAAAAGTTCAAATTGGGATACCTTCTATGACCATCGAAGTAACATGACGGCCATGGCAAGGTTCCTGAAAAAGCAAGTTGAGTAAGCTCACGAATTGGGCGTCTCTGTCAGGATAAACAGTCTATTCAGTTTTGTCCACGCTTTCTGCATGCAAAAAGAAGCTAACAGTAAGGGTTTGTTTTAGACTGCACACATTATGATAAGTTCGAAATATATTGCAATTTATAAAAAGCATGAATGAAATTCTGGGAGTTCAAGCTTGTACATATCACGCGTGCGTAGAAGAGGCGAATAGCCTAGGTTGATGCATATTGAGAAGACAGGTGCGTATTTGCACTAATGTGTACTTCGAACGCATTAGAACCCTGGATGCATTAGATTGATGCTACAAGATGTTTTCAACTATACAACCCATGCTTGCGGTAAAATATCTGTGCCTGTCATTTCGTCTTTTGGAGCTTCCATTTCTGGTTTCTCTAATGCGACAGTATGCGCGGCCGTCCGGGACTATATTGATGAAAGTAATAGGTTCACTAATTAACCAGTTCCATTATCCTAACATGTCCACATAATTATATACGTATAAAATCAGAATACTGATATGTTCTGAGAATAAATTCGTTTATGTAAATATTTGTATGCATTACATTAGGCACCACACTTTCCTAGGCTATCGGTAATCTTTTTGTTATACCTCCATTATTCTATATCTGAACAGTAATTTTTAAAACTACTCAATTCTTGGCCAATCCCCCATAGTGGGTATGCGCCACTATCAATAGGTAAACAACAACAACAACAAATATGGGGAGCACAAGCTTGTGCTTGATACACACGTGTAGTGTGCGTTGATTTTATTTTCAAAGCCGCGTGCATTACTGCTGTAGTGTGCTCTCAGAGCAAGGGAGCACTGATCTCGCTTCCTCCTCTTCGGATAACGTTTTTTTATTTTGTGGTTTCGATTACCTTTTCACTCAATGGTCTTCTTTCTATGAAAAGTATGACCTTTCGAAAGCTTAAATAGAAGGAGATTGCGGTAAACATGTGAATTCTTCTCATTATAGAGGAATATACGATCATAGCCCAGAGCTTTCCGTGCATTTTAATGCAGACACCAAACACGCGTTTCAATGTCGCCTTAAAACGGGTCCTGCCAGAGCACTCCGTTAGAAACCGAAGATCATATTTTGATACGCGTCGGTATCATACTGAACCATGCGAGTCTACCATATTGAGTGAGCTCCGGAATGGAGGGTCTCCGTCAGGTTAAACAGTATATTCACTTTCGTTCGCGTCTGTTGCCTGCCTATACTTTAATTTCTTTCTTTAAAAAAAATGACATATTCTGGGGCTTGTTCTATACTGCACGCATTAGGTCAAGTTCACAAGTATGAATGAAATTTAGGGTGAGCTAGTTTGCCTTTATGAAGCACTCATGGGCTAGACGAGTAGTATACGTCGATGCCTATTCCAAAGACTGGCGAATAGGTGCACTAATGGGCACTTAGAGCGCCGGGGCGCTGATCGTACGAAACCTTTGTCTTTTTTGACTTGTCAGTCTTCATGGCTCGTGCGTCCCAGGAGCACATTGAACACATTAAGTACGCGACATTATATACGGATATAGAGTGAGAATCTTGTAATGTATTGCACGCCGTGTCTTTCCAACGGAGACGGTGGATCCGCACGCTTTCGTTCATTTTCAGGGTGCCTGTAATTAGTTTGTGAGCACCCGAGAGAAAGAAAAAGTGAAAATAAAGAGAGAAGTAGGGGATACGACTGACATAAAGGAGAGAAAAGCTGGAATTTAAAAGGAAATAGTATTGAGCACGCGAGTCAGACACAGCCTAATGCAGGTTAAAATCAAAGAAGGAAAGTATCGATGGTTCCGGCGATGCGTAGAGCCGGCAGAGACGCGGCACTGATGAGAGTGATGCGCATAGTTGCCTTCTCGGTGAAACTCGAGCGTCGAGCGAGCTTAATGGCTGCGCGCGAGCAAGAGCACGACACCGGCTGCCGCGGGCGGGCGCGTTCTTTCACAAGGGAAAATCATTGGCGGAAAAGAGCTCGCCTGTCGACCGTTCTTAATGGCTCTGTCGTGGGCGGCTACGCGGAGCAGAGTGTTGCGCGTCAACCTGTGACTTTCGAAGCGTCCCTTGAGAGTGCGCGCCGTGTCTGAGCGAGCTTTAATTTCTTAAATATTTAATGACCTATTAACTGCCGCTAAGGGTAGCTTGACTGCTGGTGGGAAGAGAAGGGTGTGTTTACCATTGCGAGGTCGAGCGTTGAGTTTTAGTGGGTCATTGCGCGAAGGGTCCTCCCGAAAGTGTGGCCTGCCCGTAAGCTACAAAAGTTGAAGTTTCCTTCCACACTTTGTTGGACCGCGTTTGTTACCGGGCCATCGTTTTCTCGGCGCTTAGCCATAAATCCCGACGCTTATCACTTGAATATAATTCTGAAGTAACCTGTGACGTGTTATCGCAAGTTAAAGTTTGTCGTCACTTATACAACGAAGCGACCTTAAATCAGTAAGTTGCTGTCCATTATCTGGGCATTTTTAATGAGTCAATCAATTATTTTGCAAAGTTCTGCAGCAATAACAACGAAATTTTAATTGCTACCAAAGCTGCGCGATTGCATTTTTTTCTCTTGTTTAGTTGTGCGCTTGTATAATTGGAACAGCGTAGACAGAAAGCACAAACAGCGCCGCGATAACTGATGTATTCTATTAAACTAGGGCGTGAATTTGAACCGCAAGTGGTGAACTAAGCGGTGCGACTGGACGCTTATACATCGCGTGAATATGAGTTATCGGCAGCGAATATGTCAATATTTGATTTAGTAGGTCCAAGCCTCGAAGCTCACAGTTGATTTCGCTCTCTGTAATCAGATTTTGTGCGTGCTTTAAATACCATTTGAGGTGTTGCCAATAACCACAAGCGTGGATATTAATTTCAAGAACTGGAAAGAAGTCAGACGTCCGCCTTGCAAGGAGCTCCTGTGGTAATACTGCGTTGTACACAATACAGTTAGCATTTGTACAGATGGCTGTTCTTATCCAAACACCTACAGTGATGCTATAATAATTTCTTAGACGTTAGTCTGCAAAAAAAAAAAAAGAAAACGAGCCATGCCTGCGGTTTTCATCTGCCCTATAGGCGAATATGTTAGGTTGCAGAAGATGCAGTGCTATGTCACCTGCGACTTGTAGCTGCAAATAAAGCCCACTGATTTCTTATTTGGAATGGCGCACTGTACCAGAGACAACACATGTAGCGAGAAGTTCCGCCAGTACATCAAAACTCTTGGGAAAACGACCAAGGTATATGCAAACCGGTTGCGTAACCTCCATAGAAGCCTTGTAGCAAGCAGCTGGTGGCTCGTCGCCATGGTCGCCAATCAACGGCTCACGCAGACAACTAAGAGCACGCAAAGAGTAAGAAATGAAACATGACGTCACCAGTGGAAGTGCGTGCTAGTGACGTTGCGCATTTGCACCGCATAGCACGGAATTGAATTTTGTCCTGATGGCTGATTTTCTTTTTTGACATGCTTTTTATAACTACGTAATTTAATGCATTTTTATGGGTCGTAAAATAGGTACGCGAGGGAAAAATCGTGAAAGAAAGATTGCGGAAGCAAGTCTTTTTTTATTAGCCAAATAATGAGCTTGCAATATACACCAAAATACTTTGCAGATGAAAAAATAATATGATACAATGTCTCATGAGCCCAATGGCACAATACATAAAAAAGCCACGTTGATTTATTGAGGAAAACTACTGCAGTGAAACAGCCGCCTTGAGTATCACTTAGGCGAGCTTAGGGTGCAGCGTTTAGAGTGCAGCGTTTAGAGTGCAGGAGAGCTTTAGAGTGCAGAAGACCCTACACAAGCGTGTCATGACGGTTTAACACAAGTTGTGCCTGCCGGATTGGCCACCCGCTTTTGCAACGATGTAATTAACATTTATTGATTGATATGTGGGGTTTAACGTCCTAAACCCACCATATGATTATGAGAGACGACGCAGTGGAGGAGGTCCAAAAATTTGGACCTCCTAGGGTTCTTTAACGTGCACCCAAATCTGAGCACACGCGCCTACAGCATTCCCGCTTCCATCGAAAATGCAGCCGCCGCAGCCGGGATTCGATCCCGCGACCTGCGGGTCAGCAGCCGAGTACCTTAGCCACTAGACCACCGTGGCGGGACAATTAACATTTATTGTGCAATGTATAGTCAAGCGTCGCTCGAATGCGTTGACAAACGCTGTTTATGGTACCCACGTAATGGGACCGTGTACCACGAGAGGCAAGTGAGGTCGACTTGCCTGAAAAGCTGTCGATATGCGCAGAGCCACTGAAGTTACGCGTAGTAACGTCCATATAGCCATAGTGGTAGGCTTATATACAGAATCAAAATCCGCCATAGGCTTGTATTCGTCCACTGATTCACATATAATCAATTCCTACAATGCGTGTGATCTTTTGGTACTTGATGCAGACATGGTATGCGAAATAAATAGGCCCATGAAGGTGAAAGTATTTGTGGCACATGTTTGACGCCAGTGCAACGTTTGAGCTGGCACTTTCAATTAACTCATTAACACAAAGTTTTGTCAAGTCCTTTCTTTTTTTATGTTTGAATTCAGCGCCACCAGGGGTGGGCAGTCTTACTGAATTATACTGTATTGATGGACAGTTTGTATCGCTACGAATTTGCTCTCAGTTTACACGAGCTTGAAGATTTTACGTTAGTGATAATTTTTTAGCAGAAATTCTTGCACGGTTTATTGTGTTGGCTGTAATAAAAGTAGCGCACATGGTGTGATCAAAAAGTACCCACGTCATCGCATTGTGTACTGCGTGATAAAACTTCCATTTGTGCTTCAGGGATAAACAACAAGAGGCAAGGCAGGGAGGTTAACCAGGCACATGCCCGGTTTGCTACCCTACGCTGGGGGAATAGGAAGGGGGCATAGAGATGAGAAAGAGAGAGAGGAAAGAGAAGAGAAAGAGAGAGAGTGCTGATGTTACACCTACGTGGAATATAGCACTGTACAGTGGCCTAATTGGAAATCTGCAAAAGAACAGTACCTACAAAATACATGCCAGATCGTGGTACTAGATCATCAGGGGAAAACAGGAGTATAATCAGACATTTTTTTTTCTGGTGGGAGTGGGGGTGGAGTAGGGGGTTCCAGCTAATTTTTGTCCGTTTGCAGGAATGTTTGTAACGTGTTTTTCTGTGTGCGTCTTTAAATACAGACAAAAAACAAAAAAATCATGGGGTAGAGACACCTCTTCAAACCCCCCTTACTCCGGCTACGCCAAAGGTGAAGAGGAACGCTCGTGACCAAACGATACGTTCTACAATTTACACCATGTTCCGCTAAAGGGAACCATCAGTAGCATGTGAAGCAGCGCGTGGATCGACCTAAAGTTTGGTTCTACATGAGAATCTTGTCCGATGTTACGCGTCTTTGCAAGTGGAGCCCACGAAGAATTGACTGTAGTTTCTGTTGCTGTTGCAGCACGCCAGGAGGGTTCATCGCCACGCCACGTGGGGGCACGCGCGTTCATCGAGAGTCTGCAGAATCTCGTTCCCTTACGCCGTCACGTGATTGCCGAGAGAGTGTAAAGGGGAGAGGTCACAGCGTATTACCCAGCCACTTACACAGGCCCGAAGGCGCTAGCGCGTGCGTACTAAGAGTGGTTACGCACATAGGATTGAACTTCGCCATAAGCTGCTTCGCATTTAATCATAATATTTTATATTAATTATAATCATACTTTAATCATAATAATCATTTAATGATAGGCTTTACGTCCCCAAACTATGATATCATTAAGAGAGATTCCACAGTGAAGGGCTGCACAAAATTTTGCCAACTGGAAGTACACGGTCTTCTAGCACTTCATGTTCATTGGGATTCGGCCACCGCGGCAGGGATTCGATCCCGTGACCTTCGAGTCAGCAGCTGAACACCGTAATCACTGTTTCACTGAGGAGGATTTGTCAAATAGCGAGTTCACAAAGGTTTCATTGATTGATGATTGATATGTGGGGTTGAGATTGATACCGGGTTAACTGGCGAAACATGGGAGAGGCCTTTGTTCTGCAGTGGACGTAGTCAGGCTGATGATAATAATGATGATGTGAGATTTAAAGTCCCGAAACCGCGATGCGATATTGAAAGACGCTGTAGAGGAGGACTGTGGAAATTTCGACCACCTGGTATTTTTTAACGCGTGCCCAAATCTGAGCACACGAGCCTACGGCATTTTCACCTCCATTGAAAATGCAGCCGCTGCAGCCGGGATTCGATCCCGCAACCTGCGTGTCAGCAGCTGAGTAGCTTAGCGACTAGACCACCATGGTGGGGTAGTTCATGAAGATTTCACCACGATCAAAAATGTAATGTCCAAGCACAGGCATTTTTACTTTTTAAGTTGGCTTCACCTCAATAATTGTCTTCTGAAGGTTAAGCTGAACTATCCTTTTGAAAATAAACAAATAGTTTCTTCTCACACTGTATGGCGTAAAATTTCTAAGAAGGAGATATGATGCGATATAACTTGTTAATTTCTTCATTCTGTTACGTGGCCTAGTGTGTAAATGTAACACTATATTGCTGAATGTCACGGTATCGGAGCTCTGTGTATTAACATTTACAACCGAAGCTGCTTTAACGGGGCTCGATATTCAATAAGTACGTTTACAGATTTGTTCTTCCTTTCTGAATAAAATACGGCCATTGCAAGCGAGAATTGAATCCAGCACATAATTCACTGCATGACGTACGTTGCTGGGGACATTCGCCGCCGTTGCCTCGCAACAAACCTAGTGACAAACTGCGTCAGAACATTCACCTCGAGAAAACGAACATATAACACGGGGAAAAGTAACGCTATTGTTCTCGTACTGGTTATAAGACAATTTTTTCAATGTCCTATTGTTAATAGTTGGAGGGGAGAGTGCAGAACAGTTGGTGGTTATCCTTGCGTAGATGTTCGAAATCAACGATGTTCCCAAAGAAAGAAAGTTTACGAAACGGCGTTCTGTTGTTGTTTTTTCGCTTTGCTTGGACGTAGTAAGAGTGAGTGAAGTGTGGTGGTCGGACGGCTTCGTATCATGGTGTGCAGCAAAAAAGAAACAGTCAAAAGGAGAACATGGCATAGCACAGAATGGATCGGTGCTGTCGGCCATTTGTCGGCGGGGCGAGGGACGGGGAACGTGCTGCGGGGGCCACCAAACGTTGCCACCAGGTTCGCGCACGTGTCGCAATTCGGCCCCGAATGGCGGCCGGACGCTCCGGAAATTGCAGCAGCCGAGTAGCGTGACACACTGACCGCTGCCGTCCGCAGCCGAAATGAGTGCGCGTCTTGTTTTCCTTTGCTGACAATATACCACCGGCTCCTCCCGTGTGCTGCTGATGATTATTATTTTTTTTTCCGTTCCTCCGTCCTCCTCAGGCGATTGCGCCGAACTTCTTCTGCCGAATCGGCGATGGGGAGCGGCAGCGATGGCATCACTCTGCATCCCAGCATGCATCAATGACCCACTAAACATCAGCCATCCGTATGGCATCGGCAGAAGCAATATAAGATGCGCGTACAAGAATAGCAAGACTAACAGAATATGAGGGTACAAGTGTTCTTCGAAAGTATAATGTTGAATTTCGGGTCTAAATTGGCAACGGATCCTTGCCTGATGAGCAAGAGTTGTCGAAGGCATTTTCCGGTGAAGCACGCGTCTTGGATTCGTCTCTGTGGTTCTGTGAAAGGCTAGGGCGAAGTCTTAGAATATACGGTGCCGTGAAAGCGAATTGGCTAGAAAACGTTCGTAATACCTGGTTATGCTTCTCACTGATTCGCACGCGAGGCAATCAGTGGGCGCTGAATATACACTACCTGCACCCAAAGTGCTTCTGCTTTCGAACGATGAATACTTAAGGGTTCCACATAAGTAAAAAATACTTATTCGAACTACTGAACTCTATTTCAATAAGATTTCTGTTAAAAATTTAGTATCGCGGAAAGCGCTTCTGCATGCAACATATTTTCTGAGCCGTCATGATTCTTTCAATGCTACCTTGGGTATTCGCACCCATGTTTTAACTTTAACGGGCTGTACTTTTTTAATGCTTTTATACTGAAACGGGAGAATGACATTTAAGTGCCTTTATACGAGCAAGTGGTGGCAAGAATGGTGATAGTGTACGTGCATAGCAATGTCGAATTCGAATGCCGACTGTGACGTTTCGCACGTGCCCTGGATTCGTTATCCGCGAGCTCCTTCCCTCACCGCCACTGAAAGTCATACCGAACAGCTGCGAGTTTTCGTCAATTTCCTTAAAACACATAACAAGCCAAATACTCATGAATTTCCTTTGTGTAATCTGTAGTCCAAGGTCAAGGTGACGGTTCAAGTATAACAATGTGAACGTAAAATGGTGCGTTGTGAATAAAATATTTTAATGTAGGCTTATTCTCATACAGGCTTTGATGAAACAAGGGGAGGGAGGGGGGAGTGATTTTAAGTGAAAAGAAGAGAAAAGTGAGCCCCGTAATTGTCTCTCAGGGTGAGGACACCTCAACAGTAGCTAACGTGGGATGGGGGTAGAGAAGGGATTAAAAGGATAAGATTAAAAGGTAAACAGATAGAGAAAGAGGAAGTAGAGTGCGAGACGCAGGGACAGAGAACGACGGAATTAAGGAGAAGACAGGAAAGATGGACACGGTTGCGGGAGCCCGAGGACGGGGCACCACTGGCGAGAGCTCTTGTCGGCGACAGGGGATAACGTAGGGCTAATCCGGTCGGCCAGAGCTACGCTGTCATCGTCGTCGGGGACCGGCGTTAGGAGGTGGCGTAGGACCAACCCAGTCGGCCAGAGCTGCACTATCGTCGGTGATCGTGAGGACACAACTGGTCTGCACGGAATTCAGCGAGCCATTCCGATGAAACAGGTCTACGCAAATAAAACAATCGAAAAGACGGGTGTCCATCTGGCTCGAACAGCCGCACAGGGCTATATCCAGTAAAAGAGGGTGTTTTTTGCGTTTGTGCCTACTATCCCGAACCTCGTGCACTTCTCCTTGCAGGCAATCTCGTATAAGTACACTGAAAGCAAAAAAAGTAACTCGAAATAGGAATGGGGCCTAAATCACCTGTGCCGTATGGCTTTTCCTTTTTTGGTTTTTAAAATTACATACGAGTCGAAGTAGGTAAAGTTTTTGCATGTAGAAACTCTAATTTGTCTCCTTGCTGGCTTTCTTAACGACGTTACGCCAAAACCAACCCTTTTGCACTTTAGAGTCAGTGGCCACGCGCATTCAACAAACAACTTCGATGAGATTACTGTGGCATCTATCTATCTATCTATCTATCTATCTATCTATCTATCTATCTATCTATCTATCTATCTATCTATCTATCTATCTATCTATCTATCTATCTATCTATCTATCTATCTATCTATCTATCTATCTATCTATCTATCTATCTATCTATCTATCTATCTATCTATCTATCTATCTATCTATCTATCTATCTATCTATCTATCTATCTATCTATCTATCTATCTATTTATCTATCTATCTATCTATCTATCTATCTATCTATCTATCTATCTATCTATCTATCTATCTATCTATCTATCTATCTATCTATCTATCTATCTATCTATCTATCTATCTATCTATCTATCTATCTATCTATCTATCTATCTATCTATCTATCTATCTATCTATCTATCTATCTATCTATCTATCTATCTATCTATCTATCTATCTATCTATCTATCTATCTATCTATCTATCTATCTATCTATCTATCTATCTATCTATGTAAAAATGTGTAGTCAAGCGTTTGTGCGACAGATATGTGTTTTGACAGGTTGAAACCAACTTCTCAGGAAAAATTCTCTTTTCATGTAGACTTGTCACAAATGAAACGAACCATTATAGCTTCGCACGTTTATTCATTTATCATGCACCATTCGATGTGATGGTTTTTTTGTACATTCTGCGCTGTTTTGTGTCGAGGAGAGACAAGGTAATCTTCTGTTGATTTCAGTGACTTCGCGGCAAATGCAGTTATCTACGTTGACACCACATAAACTGTCACGGGAAGCTCGCAAAACATGACTCGATAGGAGAAGTGAAGGATCTGGTTTATGTTATAATAATGGATAGCGGGGTGATTTTGGTGGAAATAAAATATTTGTCTGGGGGTATATTTTCGTGCGTAATGTCGTTGGTACGTTTGTGTGCAAGTAGTAGACGTGGGGCACCGAAGTCAGGGCTAACGGCCGAGTGTCAAAATCTGCCTCAGCTGGTGAGTGAGCTTTGAGAAATTCGGGGGGCGTCTAAGAGGGCCGGATAATTGAGCCCGATAACCACTCCCCGTTCCACGTACGGTTAAAGATCGTTTTCTTTAGCGCGGGAGGTGTTGAGGGTCAGGAGACGCGCTCTATTATGTGCCGGACCGCTTTCAAGTGTCCGCGGGGTGTGAGGGAGCGAGTCGTCTCCCTGGTCGCTGAAAAGACAATGATGGCCGTCGCGCTCTATCGATGTGCCACAGGAGAGAGAAGGCGCACTGGTGCCCAGACTGTTCCCGGCGAAGAAGCGTGATATCGTTTTTCCCCCGGCTCTCCACTGGCAACGCTGGCCTTTCATGGTGCGGCCCTTGAAAATGCCGCGGCTCGAGGTTCGTGGGAGGCACGCGTAACGAGGCACCATTGAAGAGGCCGGCCCGACGCCCACGCCGCTTTCGCAAGCGATGGCATCGCCGGCCTGCTGCACGCGGCAGCAGTGCTCGGCGGTGTGGCGCAACACCCTCAAGAGTGAAAAAAAAAAGAAAGATCAACATAAAGGGGAGATGCACTCCATTTGCGCTTCCCGAGGCTTGAAACTGGACCTGCGGGTAGATGTTCTTTGCGGTGTGTAGCCCCGCCTTCGCCTATTCTCTGGTTGCCCTCTCCTTTCCTAGTTCCACCCGTGTCGTCTTTCTTTTCTCGACCGAGGATCAAAGAAGGAATCCAAAGGCGGGGGAGACGAGCCTTCTCCCTGGAGCGGTCCTCCACTCGAACCATTTCCTCCACACGTTGCGCACACTATTGTTTTCTTTGCCCCACAGGCGTGTGCCGCCTGTTGGCTGGCGATTTTTCCTATTGACTACGGCGGCCTCTTCCGCCTCACGAGGATGATCAGTCAGTCCAACAGAGGAAGTTGCAATGCCTAGTCAAAGAAAACAACAACAATAATAAAAAAGAAAACTTACAACATCGTCAGTTGTAGTATAGCTGTGGGACATAGTTTTTTTCTTTAATTTCTCCAGGGGTCAAGAATAGATTATTGTCACTTAAATAAAATGATGCCGAGCCGAGGAGATGTTGCTCACCCGTTTTTTTTTTGCCAACTTTGAAAACAAGCCTTGGTTTTACGAAAGTATCTGGAAGACGAACTTTATAGCTTCCACTCACTTTACGGGCACAGTATGAGGTCACAGTCTTAAATAAGGAACGTTTGTTTTGCGCGATACGTTCGTTTACAACGGTGCGGGGTGTGTGAACAGAAAGAACTCCTCATTTGCTTCCTTTGCAGGTCAAAGTTATCTTTCTTTTTTCCCTTGCTCCACTGTGGCAGTTCAATCAGTCTTAAAGTTCATTTATTTTCTACTCTAGCTTCAATAGCTCGCCGGTATACGTCATCTGATGTTTAATAAGCAAGCCAGAAAAAAGTATAAAAATGATATCGGGTTGTTGTAAGTAACGCTGTTTGAACCATTGAGGAATTTCAGCCGAAGCGATGTTTTGACAAAAAGACTTGCCTTCGTCAGGACAATGAACACAAGCCTCCTTGTCAAAACTCTAGCTTCAATTAAATTTGTTCTAATTACTTCTAAATAAATAATTGTCGAGAGTCATCGACAACAGTCTCTCATACTTAGAAAGTACCATGGTTAAATAATCCTTGAAATGCATAAGGAAGTGTCTTCCTAGTGCCAGCATCTATTCACGGTTACGCACGTGAAAGCGAGTCGAGTCGACTAACTTGGCTGTTTAGTAGTGGCCCGTGGAAAGCCAGAAAACCATTGCCGGCAACGGATCGAGCAGCGCTCCTGAATCCCGGGGGAGAAAAATAACCGCCACATTTGAGCTTGCATGCGGTGGGGCTGGGAACACTTCTGATTTACGAGACATTTCGCTTGGCGCCTTCTTCGCTTCTAAGGCAGCTGACGTGACCACCACTTGTGCAGCGTTTGAATCAAGCACGCCGTGGCGGTGTACCAAGCTCTTCTTCGCCAGAGAGTAGCCACGCAGTCAGCGGAGGGCGTGCGCATAGTTCGCGCAACAAGCGGTCCCTGTGCTGGCGTGGCCGGCGTCAAAATACCAGGGCTGGCCCCGTGGTTGAGATTGACGAATACTGCCTCTGCGCGGTCCTATTTCAAGAATAGAGCGCCCAGTGGCGTTGTCGAGGAAAAACGCCGTGAGTGTTCGTGGAAAAATAAGGATGCCAGTTCGCTCTGCCTGTTTTTTTTTCCCTCGGCCGAACGGCGCGCGCATAAATAAACGCCGACGCGCGCGGCAGCTCGAGAAAGGCGAGTCATTAATCCCACCACAGAAGCCATTTGTCACGGACCCCTTCTCGCGGTGGTGACCGTGGCTTCGGACCCTGGTGTCCGTCCGTCCCAGACGCGGCAGATCCGGGCTCTAATTGGCCGGCCGGCCAGACCCATACGGAGGCCTAATTGCACCCTCATATGATGCAGTCGTCTTCCTCCCTTCGTTCTGTTGTGGCAGCACGATGCTAGTGACGCTTGCCGTCGGCGGACAGACTTTGGCGCAAAAGTAAGTGGACATGGGAGCACCTCAAGATTATTCCGGGCCTCTGGGTGCTGTGCGTTTGACTTGTCAGAGGATCCGCCTTTTCTGTTCAGACCGGCTTTTCTCAATGGTCGCTTTGAAGTTCGGACCACACTTTGGGACCACACGCTTCAAAAAGTTCGGACCACATTCTTCACAAAAGGAAGCACTTTGATGTGAAGATCAGTATCTATTTATTCTTTTATGTTAGGTTGACATGGGCGCATTGTTGCGTATACACTCGATAGAAACGCCTTGTACCATGACAGGATGCATGAAACACGTCGAACCACATGAGACGTGTGTATATGTATTTACCGGATATTATTCGTGAGAAGTGTGTGATGCGTTCGCATCAAGTCGGAGTAGCCAATTGGAAGCTCAGTCACATTAAATTATACTTGTTCTCAAAAACAGAATAGTTTTTTATGTTCGTTAACATTTGTACCGCCTTGTCTAACAGTTGCTGCGGAAAAGGGCTTCCACTTTGCCTGATGTCGGTGAGGCTTCTGCGCTCTCCTATTGCCTAAAATCTATTCGGAGTGACGTCCCAATGTCTGCTGTGCTCCCACTAGCATTGAACTGCCGTTACTACACACGCAGTTGTTGTGATAAGCATAGGTCGGCGAAAATTGCCGAGCGCACTCATGAAACATTTTGCGCTTAGGACACACTTGGACTCTCGCTCACGAAAATTTTCTTCAACAAATTATTACTCACCCGGGCTCACTCAGACTCAGGCTCACGGTTTGATCTGAGTCTGAGTGAGTCCACTCACGAGTCCTTAAGCCTAGAATTAGCTTTTTAGATCATACTGTCAATGCTCTTTAACACCGCTATCTCACATAATCGGTGCTCTTCTCTGAGCCTTTTGATATAGTACCTTCGGGTATGATTTATGGGTGTTTGCAAACCAGCAAGTATATTTTTATTGAAAGAGATGATGACAACATAAAATATACTTACCCAGAACTTCCTCGGAAGAGTTGGTGGAGGGGGAGTGCAAGGCACCTCCTTACGTACTTCACGCCTCAAAATAATAAATATTGGACTGGTGTCTGAACGATACTGTTTTGGAATACATGTGAGTAGAATTGAGTATAAACATGAATCCAGGTAAGGTTCACAGTAATGCTAAAGATGAGCAGATAGGACCATAAGTCGGCAAACATAAGTGAAACTCCCTCAGACTCGCTCAAAATTAAATCTTGCGCTTTGAACTCATTCGGACTCAGACTCACCAAACCGTTTTCTTAGTTGCAGTCAGTCGGACTCTCACTCACTGAAAATTTCTTCAACCGAACTCACTCGGACCAAAACTCAGCAAATCATTACTCATTCGGACTCACTCAAACTCAGACTCATGGCTTTATCTGAGTCAGTCCAAGAGACTCGACTTATGAGTGAGTTCGCCGACCTACGGGGATAAGAGAAGGAGAGATGAGGAATATACGAACGGTACGTAGGTTAACTAGACTGCGTCCAGTTTGCTACCCTGCAAGTGGGAAGAGGGGAATAAAGGAGTAAAAGAGAGAAGGAGCAATAGAGGAGGAGACGCACACTGCACACCACACACACGGTGCAGGTTTTTTCAGTGATGTTGCCTTCAAGAACTGTAGAAGGGCTCGTGTGGCTTTCTGGACTGATGTACTGTGAGACCATGCACCCAAGATCTTTTCCCGAGTAGAGAGACAATCATCCGCTCTCCCCAAGGCAAACTAGAAAGTCCAGCGATCTTGATAAAAGTCGAGACAGTGACACAGGATGTGGTCAAAAGTTTCTACTCGGTTGCAGTTTGGTGGGTCAGCCGTAACCATGTGAAAACTGAATGAGTTGGTAAAGGCCAAAGAGACCCACAACCGACACAGTATTGTAGCGTCACGTCGGGACGTTTACGATGGCTGGTGTAGTTGGGACAATGAATCGAGGTTTTATGGGTGATGAGTGAACTTCAGTGGGGAGTTCCAATGCGTAGGCGTGGCATTATGCGCGATGTGGCGCAGCTTTTTTTGGGGCGTCGACTCTTCGGCACTTCGTCGTTGGCACATTGGGCAGCGTTGGTGAAGTTGTCCCACTGAGCCCAAAGTAATCCGGCAGTCATTGAAAGTCTGCGTCGAGTCCTTGGTTAGTGGCGCGACGACTAATTTCATTTATTTGAGACACCAACTGATGGTAGTGTCTACGTCGTACACTTCGCACGCATCGAAGGGCCACTTTGGAGTCGCAGGATATAGCCCACTTACCAGTGGACTCAGTTTTGCATAATAAATTCTATTGCGGCTAGATGAGCGGTGAGCTCGGAGCCCGTAGATGTCGTGGTGAGGGAGGTCTTGAACTTGACGGTGATAGATTGAGATGGAACCACAAAGGCGCCCACCGAACTTCCCGATACCGAACCATCCGTGTAAATTGTGAATTTGGTTATCATACGATATATGCAAAACGTCTAATGAGATTTGTTTGAGGACTAAAGATGACAAGCTATAGCCTTTTTAATATTCTCGACAGTTCAAGGTGCATAGGAGGTCCTTGCAGGCACCACTCCGGGCAAAGCGGTATGATTGCGATCAAGAACCTTCACGATATAAAATGCTGCTTAGCAGCAATAACTCCGGATACTCTGTTTTTGGTTTTTCTAGTGGAAGGCTAGCGAAGTGATGGTCAATCACTCTGTATATATTGCGAATATGCGCCCGGAGTATGTCGACACCTATTCATGTCATAATCAGGTGGCATTTGGCAATGATTGCGACCATATTAGCACACCTATAAGTAACTCCAAGCATAGGCGAAGAACTTGGTCTTGAATGCTTTGCAGGGCACACATGTTAGTTTTCTTGGCATTTGAAAGCATGAGTGTGCTACACCGCAAATACCCCAAGAAGAATGTTTTGTACAGTTGAAGCACAGCTGATACGGATGTGCCCCACGTTCTACCAGCGAGAAATTTTATTGCGTTCGCCATAGAGGTGAGTCTCTTCTTTAAGTGCGAGATGTGAGCACTCCACAAAAGTTCTCTGTCGGTAATGACCCCCAATATACAAAATGGTCGATTGAAACGGGATTCCCGAACATCGGCTTGCAGTTAAAAAAGACTAAGGCGCTCCTCACAGTGAAAATTCTGTGGCCTCGAGCACGGAGGCACTTCGACGTTATTCTCGCTGCTTTTTGGTGCTTTGAACGTACCTGGGGTTGCGTCACTGCGGAAGCCCAGATGTATATGTTATCGGCGTATACAGAACTGTTGACTGATTGCGGTAGAACCCGGACAAGTCAAATTATCTTGGTAACAAACAAAGTAGGGCTGAAAAGCTGGCCATGCTGTACGCCACGAGAGGTGTAAAGGTCAATGGCGCGGCCTCCCGTGGTATGCATGAAGAAGGAGCTCTTCAATAGGTAGCTCCGTATCTATCAAAGCATTGCTCTATCAATTTCAGCATTTCACAAGGCATTGAGAATGACGTTGGGTGTTACATTGTCTTAGGATCTTTTCAAATCGAGGAACGCGGCAACCAGGGGCGTAGCCAGGGAGTGGCACACCGGGCACCTGCCCCTCCCCCTCCCCCCGAAATTTTTTTCTCCATAGCATAGAGAACGAAGAAGGGCCATTTCAGGGGGTTCCCTTTCCTAAATTAATGTGGTGCCCCCCCCTCCCCCGAAAAAAATTTTATGGCTACGTGCCTGATAGCAACGGATATACGCTTAAGCTGTTTCTGTTGCGCAGAGACCACAAGGTCTATGACATTATCTTTAGAGAAGAGCAACCTCGACAAAACCCAGCCATACCCTCTGGATATACAACTCGAGGCGTGTGAGGATAACTCTTCCCAATAATTTCCCCACGCAGCTGGAGCACGCAATGGGTCGGTGCGATGCCCGGTCGAGTGGTGACTTTTTAGGCTTGATGATCAATCAAAGTGGCTGGGCTTCCACCTAGCAGAAACGACGCCGTTATCCATGACTGATTGGCCCTATTTTTGACATAAATAAAAGAAATAGTCGCAGATTTCTCACCTCAGCTAATTGAAAAACAACTGCGTCAAATGGCGATGACAACAAGTCAATCCTTATTTTTTTCACCATAGAGGCCCATGAGGCATTACAAACTGGCGAGGAGAGGGACACACTTTGATACAACGAACATAAAAAATGTCAGATAATATCGCATGCCATTGTACAGAGGTCGAAGTAACAAAACGTATTTTTTTCTTGTAGGTTTTCAGCCAGCAAAATAAATTGTTTTTGTACTTCCGAAGACTATGAGCAACTACTGTTTCAGCCACTGACCTCCGCGGCAGGCGCAGTGCCGGAAATGCATATCAGATGAAAAACAACAACAAAAAATCTACGCATGTCTACGAAGTGAATTACGACGAGTGGGTGAAGCACTTGGGATCGTTCTTACCGTAAGTCACCCATGACAATGCCCTCACTCCATGCGTGTGTGGGGAACGAGTGTTCATTCATGGCAGAAATAGAACGTATGTTCTATAGAACGCACTTATTCTTTATCATCAGCAGCGCCATAGTCATCGTCAAGCCTCATGGTGGGTACCTAGCATGTGCTGTACCGTGATGGCAGCGTCATCGTCATCGGGTATCTGGCAAGTTCAAACACGCTTAAGTTCAAACACGTTTATTCTTCATCATCATTGTCGTCGCGTATAGGAGGTACCTTGCAAGTGATGTGCTGGAGAACGGACAACGCACAACGAACAACGGACAATGCTCGACCCCAGGGGGCTTTGCCCCTAAAAGACGAAGTACATTGGCGTAGGCGAAAGATGAATTAGCTTTGTAATAGTGATAGACGCGCGGAAAATGTGCGGCTCTTGATTTTCTTACTGCATAATGTGAGTAGTGCAATAGTGTTTCAGAAGGTGTAATAATACGTCCTGTGAAAAAATGTTGGTCGAGAAAGCCTTCCGTTTTGTTTCTACTGATGAAAGGCTAAGGCTGTCCCTGGATATGCTGCGAAACTGTACGACGAACTTAGCGCCTCTGTTTTTTAGGAATCCTCATCGATTCATAAAACACGAGAGCTTTACAATGCAGGCTTTCGCACTGAAATCTGTAGCAGTGTACGTAGCGGTACAGTACGCGTACAGAAAACACTCTCCTGTGTTGATTACGACTTCAGCGATATCACATTGGACTGCTTCGCAGTCGCCGTTGAAGCGGGTCGAAAAACAAACGAAGAAAGAAACTAGCGAGCAAACTTATAAGAAAACAAAACACCGCGTCGTGTTAAAGCCGACCCGAAGTCGGCGATGTGGAGCTCTTTGAAGACGACGGCGCAGGCATACACAGCTGGCGTTGATGCCGACCGTAGAGAAACTCCTTAGACTCGCCGGAACTTTCAGCGCGAGTGAAGAACTGAACGAAACGAAAGAAAGCTTGAACCGCTTGCATTCCCGCCTACACAGTCTGCTTTTTCGGCCGGCGAGGGCTCCTAAAATATATATAAGGTGTGCAGACTCCTATCTATATTTACATCTGGCGCGGCTGGACTCTCTCGGGTGCCGAATTTTTCGCGCGCTTTTACAGCCAAAGGGAAAACGCGCGCGAATTAGTCAGTGCGCATGCGTGTTCGCGACGCGCAGAGAGCTTGCGGCATCACGGATGCCTCGCACATGGGCCACCCGCAGCTCCCTCATTGTTCTTCTATATGCTTCCCCGACTTGGGTCTTAATGACGCCTAATGTCATTTGGCGAGCCATGGGCGCACACCGGGAAGGTGGCATGCTGCCCCCTTTCTTTTGCCCAGCACTCGAGCGAATGCCTTCCGTCCTGGCGCGTTCCTCCCCCCGTTCGGCTCGTCCGCAGCGCAGCCCCCCATGCTTCATTCTTCGCATTTAACTGCACGTCGTCGTCTCGTTCGCTTACGCGAAACAAAAGGCAGCGCCTGAATGCGCAGTGGCAGGGCCGACCGTATACGTACGCAATCCGGCAAGTGCACGAAGCTCGGTCTGTGCTCGCAGGTTTTTTTTTGGTCCCGTAGAACTAAGTGTTGTCATATTTCCAGAGCGGGGGCTCCGAGCCTTAATTGGCGCATGAGCATTACGAGGCGCACGACATTTTGCATACTTGTTGGAAGATTAGAAGAACCAAGGAAGCTGGCATATGAAATACAGAGGACTTACGCTATAGCAAAAGATTTAAACCACACCAAAATGTTCCAGTGGGGGCCAGTCCACTGTGAAATCACAGGAAACGACATAGCTGATCACATTGCACATGCACCATATCACTGCTACCTCTATCGATGAGCGATGTCTGATAACGATGTCTACCTCTATCGATGTCTGATAAATAAGCTGAGCTGTTAACGGTCTATGGAAACCTGGTTCGAAAATGGTGAAATTCTCAGTTATATAACGGTGATCTAGGTATAGAATTTAATATTCCATTAAGGTTAGCCGTTTAGTAAAAATAGTCATTCATAGGCTTCGACTTGGTATGGCCTACACGAAGGCCTTCCTGTATAGAATAAGGAAAGCTAGCAGTCCTACCTGCTCATGTGGAGAAGCTCAAGAAGATGTGGAGCACATTTTTCTACACTGTAAAAATGATGACGTACCTTGAAAGAACCTTTTACAAAAACTAAATTCTTTCGACCTCCATCAATTGCAAAGATATTGGGTCCATGGCCTAAAGGAAAGCCACTGCAGCGCGTGCAGTCGTTCACTTTGTGGAGGAATCAGAAATAGCTCAAAAGTACTAAATAAAAAAAATATTCTCGTCATTGTGAATTGGTATGTTTCAAAACAATATTTTCGTGTTTCACTACGAAATCTTTGGAAAAACCTTTCTGAAAACAGTTCAGTACTTAAGCGACAAGATCACCTTAGAAATTTTATTGAACCTTCAGGTTAGCGTGATTACTTGTGTTTTTACAAACTCTTTGTGGTGTGGACACAATTATGTGTAGTGTGGAAACATTTCTGTGTGGTGTGGACACATTTATGTGTAGTGTGGACACATTTCTGTGTGGTGTGGCCACTCAGTATTGAAAAACGGGGACCCATTGCGCAAGCGTTGGGCTATATACATATGTATAGCCTTGTGTTTGCTACAGAATGTGCGATGTCGACTTTTGTGCTAGAGAAGAGGAGTAGCTGGCGCCACGCATTGGCACAAGCCTCTCCTTATGTACATTTAATAAAAAAAAACAGGTTTACTGAAGGCAACATTTCGTTTATATGTCTCCCTTGTGCGCTACGCTTAGCGCTGCTGTAGCCGAGCACTCCATCCTACTTGGTGCTTGACCATCCGAGCAGTTCGAGCCTGAAGGTTTCAAGGAACATTACCCACACGTCACGTGTACCACCTATGACAACAGAGCTGCTAGCATCGATAAAAAAATCCACAGAAAAGCCCTCAACATTACCCCGAGGAGGCACAGGACAGCCAGACGCCAACCTTTAAATATCTCATCTGTGAAACATTCGTATAGCTTCTTGGGCGCAAATGGAATCGGAAGGATAACACAGGACAAGCGCTACCATCACATGAGCTTTAAGGCAACAGCGAAAGTATGTATGGTACCATGAAGCAAACGAACCGCAGACAAAGCTAAAGATAAAAAAAGTACATGCCATTTTCTGGGAAGCGTCCATTCATAAACATGCGTGTGGATCAACTAGCTCGATCCCAGTGCACGAGAAAGATGAACGCCAGCAGGGACGCTGTTGTTTCGCGTAGCTTTATCTTGATTTTTTTTAATCGTTTCCTACCATGCTTCAAACGCAGCGGCTCTTAAAGGCAGTTTAACCTGGCGCAGGTGACACTGAAAAGAGCAGTTGTCCATTAAGCGGATGTGCCAGGACAGCCGCACCGGAGTGGCCAGTGACGTGGGCAACCGTTTGGTGGAACTATCCGCCAGACTGCTGCCGTACTTATCATGTGCATCTCATCGCACGATGTTGTATTCACCACTAAATCGGTAAAATTGTTACTAGCCGCGTGTCTTGGTGGTTTTAACTTCTTTATCGCTTCTTAGGTTCGAGAAAGCCTCTTTCAGAGTAAAGGTCTTTTTACACCCACTTCTGACTAATATTATTGCTATGATTTTTACAACAACAACAACAACAACAACAACAACAACAACAACAACAACAACAGCAACAACAACAGCAACGCATACAACATACATACATACATACATACATACATACATACATACATACATACATACATACATACATACATACATACATACATACATACATACATACATACATACATACATACATACATACATACATACATACATACATACATACATCGAAAACCGACCTGTATGGTCAGAAAGACTTTTTTCTTATAATGCAATATAGGAACTGTGGTCACGTTTACATAGGCGTTTTTAGAGGGAGGTCGGAAAAAGCCGAACTCTTCCTTAGACTTGCTGAATGGAGAACAATATGCCTTCTTCTGTGCGTGATTTTTATGCATCAGTGAACTTATAAGTGAACTTATAAGAAAGAGCGGTGATTGAAAAAGAAGACGAAAAGACATTAGCGAAAACCTCAATTGTCTTGGTACATAGACCATGAACATTCTGGAATGTTCACGTTACACGGCACTTTCGACACTTGGCACTAGCTCACAGGGATGAAGAGGATGTTGTCGTGCAGCACCCTAAGAAAAGGCTTTAAGAGGCATCCCAGAGGCCTCGAAGGGTCATTCAGGCGCTGTAGTTACCTTGTCAACCTCGATGTAAAAAGAAGAAACAAAAATGCCATTAGGCTGCTGCGGCCGATGTGGCCGTTGAGCAACAGAAAGAGCTGAAGTGGTCCTTGCCCCAAATGAGGCAGGTTTCTTCTTTCTATCACCTTCTGGTGAAAGAAGAGCTGCAGAAGAGGCTGTCGAATATAATCAATCAAACGTTTATTTAACTTGCCCAGGAACAATCGTGAAGTCTTTGTATTGGCGCACGAAAAAAAAACAAAGGCCAACATTCATAATAAAATATCAAGAATAAAAAACGTTATAAAATTGCACATATACAACTAAGCGCAGGCAGAAAAAGAAATGTCAACAGCGTACGAGGCTATGCAAGCACAGTTCAAAGCTCGGAGCAGAACAACGACTGGGAGCTGTGAAAAACATCGAGCTCCAAAAAGTAAGCATTGTAAAGACGTTGTATCCTGCCAATGGTCGATTGTTCACAGAAGCAGGCGGTAACATGAAAAGGTCTATGCTCTCTGCTGCACATACCATGCACAAGCTTGTAAAGAAATAACAGATAATCAGCAGCGTTAAAATGAGATCCAGAGTCATTTCTTGGGTTTGTAAATGCTTAGAATTTTTTTCGGGACTCACTCTATGGCGTTGCTGCTGGAATTAGGAGTGCCATTCCAGATCACAGATGCATGCTCAAGTTGAGGAAGACATAGTGCGGTGTACAATATTCGGAAGGGCACAAAAGAACAGAATTACACCTGTTTATTTGATTTTTCTGAAAATTCCCTGCATTGTGTTGTTTTATTTTCGAGTGTTCCTGCAGACCTCACGATTGTTCAAGGGCACGTTAAATCAACAAATTATTATTATTATTATTATTATTATTATTAGTTACTTTTTTCACACGTTTGACGATGCCCTAAGCTGTCAGCAGTTCATTCACTCAAATTGATTGAGAATGGAAAGAGGAAACTGAATGCTGCTGCCCGAAGAAGGCAAAAAAAAACATTAATTGGTTGATAGGGTGGTTTAACGTCCCAAAATATTATGATTGTGAGAGGCGTCGTAGTGGAGGGCACCGGAAATTTCGACCACCTGGGGGCGCTTTAACGTGCATCCCTCTGAGCACATGGGCCTACAGCATTTTCGCCTCTCCATCAAAAATGCAGCCGTCGCCGCCGGGATTCGATCCCGTGACCTGTGGGTTAGCGGCCGAGTACCTTAGCCACTAGAGCGCCGCGGCGGGGCCGAAACAAGAAGCACAAACTCATATATAAATACGTGCGGTGGCTCATCTCCCGGCAGGTTAGAGTGCTCCACCTCCGTACGCTGAGCACGGTGGCGTGGTGATCGAGGGAGCGCGATGAATGCGGCGTGACGGAAGGCATTTCGCCGCCAGCTAGCCCAACTGCCCCGCAAGTGCCCGCATATTGTGCTGGGCTCTTTAACACTGGTGGCTCGAGGTGCCGGGGGGAAAGGAGGGCACGCCACAGATCTTTGTATGCAGTAACTCGCAACTCTGTCGCCGACATTATTAAGCGCGTGCACTGCGTCGTTGCGGAGCAGCGCTGTCCCCTGAGGGAGTTTGTCCATCCCGCGTAGGTATAATAATAATAATAATAATAATAATAATAATAATAATAATAATAATAATAATAATAATAATAATAATAATAATAATAATAATAATAATAATAATAATAATAATAATAATAATAATAACAACAACCTCGTAACTCAAACTCTCTCGTAGGTCTCGTTTTAGTGGATTTCACTAGGAAGTGATAGGTTAGGATGTACAAGGACAGGCAGCAAGGACGCGAAACGTGATTGTCCATTACCTGGAGAAGGGGAAACAACAACAACAACAAAAAAACTCGGCTCTCATTGCTAAGTATAAGTTTGCTTAGGCTTACAATGTGGGGCATTACTAACGATGGTCTAGTGGTTAGTGGTCTAATTGTTAGTGGTCTAGTGGTTAGTGGTTCTAGTGATTCTAGTGGTCTAGTGGTTAAGGTACTCGGCTGCTGACCCGCAAGTCGTGGGATCGAATCCCGGCTGTGGCGGGTGCATTTCCGATGGAGGCGAAAATGTTGTAGACCCGTGTGCTCAGATTTGGGCGCGCGTTAAAGAACCCCAGGGGGGGGCGAAATTACCGGAGCCCTCAACTACGGCGTCTCTCATAATCATCTGGTGGTTATGGGACGGTAAACCCCACATATCAATCAATCATCAAGCTATAAGACGAAACAAAATGGCTACTTTATTCGAATGTAACGCCTCGTAAATTGTCTGCAGTCATTCTTACGTGCAACAAATGTGTGCGTGAAAGTGCGCAGCAGTCGCGAAGTCTCGCGTAGACGATGACTGGCAGTACGCCCAAAACGCGTCGCAAGCACGTTAACGCGGTTGCTGCCGATGACAGAATGCCAGCGTAAGCGTTTCGGAATAGTGGCCATGAGAAAAGCTCCGCCGCCAGTGTGTGGCGTATACAGCGACAACTCGGGTCGTCGTGGCCGCTGCCCTTGTCGCTGACTGCGCACTCAGCTGGCCAGACGCGGGGACAGTGACCGGCGGTCCACCATCCACGCGTCGCGCTCTGCCCTGCTCGTCCGGGAAAGAGACACGCTGAAGGCGAGGGCAGCGTCCAAAGGCCCCGAGGCGGCGCGACGGGGCGGCAGAAAAGAACAGCGGGAACACAAAAGCGCGCGAGTCGTGCCGGAGGGGTCCAGGACCCTTTTCGACTGCTTCCGGGCTCCGGACGCAATGGGGGCGCGGGGCCGGCCAGTCGCCCCAATCGATCAGCTAATACTTCTTGAATTGAACCATGAGTCGGAGCCGGGGCGGGGCTGGGAATGGGGTTTCTGGCCCGGGGCCACAGCACCGCGGCCATCGATTGGGTTGCCGAGTGGCTGTCCGCAAGCTCAGGTCGGCCTCGCGGCGCCTCAGGTGCCTGGGCGCGTCTCCTTCGCTTTCTCACCCAACCTGATGTTGCGCACCCGCTAGACGGGAGGCGTACCTTGTTGTCAGCTGTAGAATGTATAATATGTCGTGTGCACCTATTTACTGCTTGTTTTCTTACTTTATCTCGTTGTTCTATCACCCAGTAGAATAAAGGAAATCAGGCCTCCTTCTCTGTTAGTCACAATAACACAAAGCCTGGAGACAGCGAAAGACAAGGTTAGGTATACAGGGGCCGTCAAACGTTCTGAGGCCACTATTCCGTGTATTTTTACGGCAGCGTGACTTGAGAATTTTCGACGCCTCCTGTACTTAGTAGTTTTATTGACACTTTAGAGGACAGTAAACAACTAATAAGAAAACCCTAAAACTTCTCGTTTTCACGGTGTGACATTAAGAAGTGATAGCAAAGGGCGCACTACCTGCGCGCTTTTTCATAGAGTACGGCACCCTTTTTCTTGAAGTTGCCTAGAGCAAAGGATGACAGCGTGGTGCAACAAAACACCACTCTGCGTGTGTCCACGTGCGTCTAATGCTGACTTTTATCTGCAAGAAATTGAACAGCGCAGCAGATGTCCAGCTTTATAAGAATCTCGATTAAAATGATCGTTGTGTGCGTGATGGGTGAGGGGGTGTCCGGGAATGAGTTTTCGGCCCTCGCGTTACAACAGACACACATAAACTCAGAGCGTACTTAGTGCTCGATTACTTCGGTGTGAACGGCACGCTGTGCCGCAGCCGCCGGCCACCGGCTCGCGTCGGCAGCAGCATTCTTGCCGCTCGAAATGCGGAATGGCCGCAGAAATAAAGGGCAATACCGAAGCTGATATTAAGGCGGCGCATTAACGATAATATTTTTTTTTCATGCCGAATCGGATCAGACGCGCTGCTACTCATTTATCCGTGGAATGAGAATGAAAGAGTGGGGATTTCGCGGCGCGAAGAATTCTGTCTCGCCGATTCGAAGGAAGTTGCGATGTCTCCGAAACGTTTTCTCGGCTGTTGCTAATTGAAGCCATACAGTGCGGTGCGCGCTTTCAATACCACGGCAAGTGACGACAGGAATGTCAGTATGATCCCACAACGGCTACCTTATCTTGTTCATCTGTTTAGTTTGTCTGAGAGAATAACACAGCTTGCTGCTATATTTGCCAGCAAGATCATAGTGCAGAAGACAGTCTTCTTTATGTTCTCTTTGCTTAAGGAACTTATTGGCGCCCTTTTTCCTGATGTAGTTAAAAGAAATTACACAGGAAAGGAGCGAAACAGCGTTTCTCTTTCTCTCCTTCTTTCTACCGCCCCTCACCCCTTTTTTTATTATTCATGTTACCCAAAAAATGATCAGTTTTATTACGCTTCACGTTGCTCCCGAACATCCAGATTTTTTAATATGTTTTTGCTATTTAAAACTGTAAATTCAAAAAGTAGCTTCATCATGTATACATGCGCAATCCATTCGGCTCGCTCGGAACATGCCGTCGATTTCTGGATGGCGAAGGCTTTTGTATTCATGAAGATGCTAGCTTTGATTTTAGTCTGGCAATACTTAATCTTCCTGTTCGTCTCGCAATTGTCCCTCGTTTCCCTTTGAGCGACTCTACATCACATAAAGAAAGTATTTAATGACAGGTAATTGGTGGTGTTACCTTTATAAGGATGTGTTATTTTTCGAATTAATTAACCACTGTACGTCATCCTTCGGTTCCGTTTTTTACTCTTTTTTATATCCCTAATTTGTGTTATGCTACTAGTCACTATCAAAATGTGGCACCATCTAAGGGTCCGATTATAATTATTCGCTCACCTGACTTCTCAGTGCTTCTTTCCACGGTAATTAAATAATATCACACGCCGCCACACAGCATGATTCCGCACGACTGCACAATGCTAATAAATTTACAGCATTGTATGATAGTAAGAGATATGAATACGAAATTGACAGTGTGGTTAGCAGGGGTTCACCTCCGTTGGCTGCAAGGAGGCTACAGTGAAGGTGGGAAAAAAAAATTGCCCGCAGCTTCCCTCGGGGGAACACTGAGGAGGATGCGGAGCATATAATTGGTTAACGGGGTGTTAAAGTGCGACTTACTTGGGTCGATGGCTAAATTGGTTAACGTGGTGGTGAAATGGGGTGTTAAATTGCGACTTACTTGGGTCGATGGCTAAATTGGTTAACGTGGTTGTAGGAGGGGGTGTTAAATGAGTGAACACGTACACACGTATGCGAAAGGACGGCGCTGGTCGAAGGGACGTCGATCATTGTGTTTGTGGATTCGTTGGAATTCATTTCACCGCGACCTTGGACGTCGACGCGCCGTACAAACCAACCGACGAGCGGCAACTGAGCGAGCGAGCGCCGACCTTGAGTATATATACAGCGCGACGGCGCATGCACTGTCAGCTGTTGAATGTTCTCGAAGGAGAAGCGCGCGCGCGGCACAGATGGCGACGGCGCGACGGCGCATGCGCTGTCAGCTGTCGAATGTTCTCGAAGGAGAAGCGCGCGCGGCACAGATGGTGGGCGACGGCGCGACGGCACATGCGCGCGCGTCAGCTGTCGAATGTTCGAGAAGCGGTGCGGACGGCGCGGACGGCGCACTACAAGGCGCGAGTATAAGATGCTTCCGCATCTAAAAAAGTGGCAGTTTCGTCACGAGGATGAAGCAATCAATATGATAGCGAGAAAATGGAATGTCACAGCAGGAACGACAAGCATCTAGAAACTTGCTCAAACACAAAGAATGACACACAGAACGAACACATGGGTGTGCATAGGATGAGCCCCAACTTCCACAGTTGTTGCTTCAACTAGCCCCCACACTTTGGCTTTTCTAGCCAGCAATTCACTTCTTTATCAAGCCTGGTAGCTGCAGCAAGCAAGTTGACCTTCGTGTGGTCTATAGGTTAAACGCAAACTATGTGGTGAGAGCACAACACGTACTATCCACTTAAAAGTGTGGCAGTTCGGGCAAGTTGGTATGACATGACGATAGTTATAGCGAGAGAACAGAACGACGACAAGGAGTGTCCTTCTTGTCTCTTTGTCGTCGTTCTGTTCTCGCGTTATAACTATCGTACTATAAACAGCATAAGTTTGCGGGATGCGAAATGTCCGATAAAGCTAAATTCCCGCTTTGTCTGGGAATGTAATCTCGAAATAAATGTTCCCGACTGCACTTGGCATTCCGACATACACAGTCACCAGCTTTATGAAGCACTGATATAGCAAAAAAATCGCATTTGTTGCGGATCCAACATCCCGCAAACTATTGCAATCACTGAAGAGATAAGCGCGAGAGCACAGGCGACCATGCCCTGTATATCAAGGCACATACGAAATCCGTTGAAAGACTCGAGAGTTTTAAAATTGGGAACCCAGAAAGTTAGATGTGGCGCGTTAAACCATGCCTCGCGTATCTTGCTCGCATCGATTCTGGCCACAATAAAATGAAACTTCCACAGGGTCAAGTTGTTACATAAACCTGAGGCTAGAATTTCAACGCAAACGCAGTTGTTTGTTCTACTTCTTATGTACTTCTTTGTCCCTGCACCCACCTGAATATGGTTTCATGCGTTCGCGTATCGAATGCAACATCATCCTTGATACATGTGTTGGTTTAGAGCTATTGTTATGTGCGATTGTTTGTAAAGTCGCCTGCGGCTTATATATGCATTGGCGTATGAAAGAATAAAGCATTTGTTAGTCACCGCTTGTGTTGTACGTTTATTTTCTTCGTGGGTGTCCTGAGTGTTTGCGCGGTAACTCTAGCCCCAGGATTGTAGTCACGACGTAAGGTATACATACTGTTGTTAATCCGTCTCGTTTCTTTCCTCCTGTAGCGTGAGCCCACGAGAGCCAAAGCGTTCCCACTATTAGCTCGCGCTATACCACGCGCCACGGAACGCTCTTCATTTCCCCTGGCCGACTGGCTGTGGAGTTGCGTGGCGCTAGAATCCCAAAATGGAAAACTAACGTGGGTGGCCAGCGATATACGCAATCGCCGTGCGGGCAACGATGCAGTAACGCCCGCGTCTCGCATGAATTAAATTTCACCACGAGTCCCGTGAGTTTCCCCCGACGCCACGTTCGTTAGTGTTCTGCTGTTTGTGTTTTGGACAACGAAAGGCACATGGCTTAATTGGCAAAGGCTGCGCGCATGCGCGGAGTGAGGGGTCACAGGTTCGAATGCCCGATCGCGCGCTTGGAAAAATGTTTTAATATGAATTGTTTTTATTTGCGGCTTTTAAGTAAATGTACATACATATATAGGGCACCATGGCGACGGTGACGGCAAAAATCGAGCTAGTGTCTGCATAATTGCTTTCACAGCAAAATACAGGGTTTCCGTTTAGGAAGGACAGAACGAATAACTATCACTGCGTCGCTGTGCCCGGTAGACTTCGGGAACCACCGCAGCACATTTATGACTTAGATGTGTAGCAATTCGGGTTGGTTGGATTTTTATACAAGTATAGTATATGTACCGCTAAGCCAGACAAGGAGCCGATTTTTAAATGAGGACCCTGTTTAAGCCGGCTGTAAAAACTGGGATGTACGCAGAAAACTACAGGGGTATGAGGCAATATCGTAGATACGTGTCTGAGATACTCTCTGATACTTTTGGAGTATATTGAATCTGTATCGCGATATCCTCACTAGATGAGGATCTGTTGCTGTATTTTCAATACATTAAAGATGGTATTGTGTGCCTTAAGATACAGGATACATAGATCGCAACCCCTCCACGTGAAGCAATGAACGGTGGCTGAACCCCACTTGTCCATGTGATACTGTGCCGATAAACTACATGAATAAAACTTAAGACACCGGCTATGTTTGATCTTTCCGCCAAAGTACTCTAAGGTTCTCTAATTCGGGGTAAAGATTCACGTGCAGCCGCTCGCACCGTATCTATGGAAATATAAGAACGTGAACGTCTACAACAAGCTTACTTTTCCTTTTTCAGCCTTCGTTTCTCTTTTCTTCTTTTTGCCATGAGACTTGCCCTTAGTAGCCACTGCTCTGTGCTGCGTACTTCAATGCTTAGGGTATCTATGACTCGAACTTCGATTCCGCTATAGGGTGGCGATCAAAGTTTATCTTGCGTGGTGCTTTGTTACGAAGTCTGGAGAATGAAATAATGGGTTTGTTTTCCGTCTAGTGTTTTTCACACCCCAGTGGTCCTCGTGCATTTAAGTTTAACTTACATGCTACGACATTTAATAAATGCAAATAAGATTGTTGCAACTATAATAGCACCTCTGGTAGCGATGTTAGATGTGACAGAAGATAGGTTGTCGTACCGTATATATGTTTTTCTCCTTG
This sequence comes from Rhipicephalus microplus, assembly GCF_043290135.1. Lineage (NCBI taxonomy): Eukaryota > Metazoa > Arthropoda > Arachnida > Ixodida > Ixodidae > Rhipicephalus > Rhipicephalus microplus. The sequence goes on along the minus strand of NC_134710.1, from coordinate 45,806,947 downwards.
CTATACCTTTATTCAAATAGTTCTTAAAGTCACAATCACTTCGTTGGTAATATGAGTGCTTTTTAATTAGCCGCCCTTCTTTCCCATCTCATGCATTACCTAGGTCTCTGAATTTTTCTAATCTGTTATCTGCAATGTGTGTTTTGTAATAAGAGGTGAAAATAACCTTTCAGCTTTTTTCTTACATTCTACTGTCCGCGTAATTTCTACGGCTGTTTGAATACTTACGTCCCACACGAGTTTCTTATGTGAAATCGATGTTGAGGGCGAATATAGAGTAATATGGGCGCGCCTTGAGTATAACCTAAATTGCACTCACTATACTTATAATATTGCGAAATTGTATTTCTATTAACATAATAAGAATCATTAGAATTCACCTGAATTCTATTACGAAAAGTATTCGAGGAGCATGGCTATACCGATTTTTGCCGTTTTTTTATGAGAATCTAAATAAGCAGTTTTAGGCTATCTTTGTAGACACTGAATTTTCTTTCGTTTTGCATTAACAGATAAGTTCACAATACTCCGTGCTTAATTTTGATAGCCATTAAAGGTGCTGCCTGAATCGTGTTTCTGTGCTTATTTCTTGTGATTGTTCAATAAGAGACAGCCTTTCTATTTACTTAGACACGTGGGTTTTTCTTTCTTTTTAGGCCAGACTATTTCATTTTTACAGTCAGTAATCTGTCAGTAATCACCAGGTAATGATATCAAGAGAAAGAGAAAGGTTGAATGAAAGGTAGGGAGGTTAACCAAAAGAAAATTTTCTATTTGCTGCCCTGCACTGGGGAAAGAAAAATCAGATAAAGAGGTAAGGAGGAAAAAAAGAGGAATGGTTAGAAAAAGGAAACGCGCACACACACACAACACGGAGTGTCACAGTCGTTTTGTGAGTCCCGTTGACCGCAGAAAGGTCAAAGTGGCAATGGCCTGAATAGCGGTAATTGCTCGTGACGCTCTGTTCGTCTATACAATACACCTTGTCGTTTCTGGGTGGCAAGTGTCGTCTCGTAGGAGAAAAATTGCTAAACGAGTGCACATTAGTGAGTAAATCGCTGATAAACTGTTTAGACAAGCATATAAGAATAATGTAGATAGCCATTTCAATTTTGCATCACCTACATATACACGATGCATCACAAATGATGCTGCTACCAGCGTTGGAGATGCTGAACACCGGCCCCATGATCCCGTAAAGGGTAGTATGTTTACAGACAAAGTCGCACGAGTATTCGGGCCATCGTTCGACGGCTTCCTGTTCAAGTTCTTGTTGTTAGATTGGAACCCACTCGCTGGTAGGTAAGCATCAGCGACTCCCCTCACTTGTTAAAGCAGCAGGAAGAAAAGCCACCTACAGCGCAGTGTATAAAAAGCTCACATGATTTAAAGCAATTCCGATAATTTGATTTGGAGGGAAACAAAGAGTGGCGTAATCATGGGGGGAGGGGGTCCTGATCCCCCTTGTGCTCAAGCTGAGGAAGGCACACCTTTGAAACTGCCCCCCCCCCCCCTCCCGTACTTGATATTTGTCTTTTCAACATCATATCCTGCCGGGGATGCTAGTCAAATACCTATGCCTATTTTGATTTTTTAGGTGGTCACTAATTTGTAGTGGCACCTTCGCTCAGTGCCCCTCGGAAGACTGTGTTGAAATTGCAGCTGCCGTTCAACAAGCTTCAGAGTCCTGAGGTGTGAATGTTTTTTCTCCTTCGTTTTTAAGTTTCATTTCCATTTTTATACAATAAATAAAAGTCTCCATTTAGAAAAACAAAATGGCCACCATGGCAACATGTGCGTCCCCCCGCGTGATGTTCCTGGATTTATGTCACTGGAAACAGATGAAAGAGAAACATTATGAAATTGAAAACCTATGTTATACTGAACTATCTTTCATTCAAATTAAACAATGTTGGTCTCAATTCAGAAATTTTTAGGTAAACATTTCTGTCGATGTCCCGACGCGGTGGTGTAGTGGCTAAGGTGCTCGGCTGCTGACCCGCAGATCGCGGGATGGAATCCCGGCTGCGGCGGCTGAATTTTTGATGGAGGCGGAAATGCTGTAGGCCCGTGGGCTCAGATTTGGGTGTACGTTAAAAAACCCCAGGTCGTCGAAATTCCCATATATATATATATATATATATATATATATATATATATATATATATATACATATATATATATATATATATATATATATATATATACATACATATATATATATATATATATATATATATATATATATACATATATATATATATATATATATATATATATATATATATATATATATATATATATATATATATAATGACAAATTTGCGAATAAATGTACCTTAAAATACACTTGGAAAGTATCATATCGGATAAAATAATTGCGCTAGTATCTTGCATCTGTACGTCACATACAGTTCCGGCACGAGTATCTTGTATATTGAGAAATATCTTTTCGCAATATTTTCAAAATTTCAATGCAAAAATAAATGTTCCCATTCCATTCCATTTGTCCAGCCCTGCAACGTATGAGCCACAGGAACTGGACTGTCCCCGCTACCGGCTAGAGCGCGTGAGGGCGTTAAACGAAAACTCTGCTTGGCGAAGTGCGGCGCTTTAAACGCGCCAAAGAGTGGGAAAGCGAGAAAGAGATAGAAAGCAAGAGCTAAATAGAGAAAAACAAAAAGGATAGAGACAAGCAGATAAAAAGACAGAGATAAAAGGAGATAGAAAAGGAAGGAAGAGAAAGAGAGATAGAAAAAGCAAGAAGAAGAAAGAAAGAAACAACTTATGCTATATATATATATATATATATATATATATATATATATATATATATATATATATATATATATATATATATATATATATATATATATATATATATATATATATATATATATATATATATATATGTAAGGTGAGTATAAGAAAAAAAAAGACAACATGTATGTATGTATGTATGTATATCTTTGTCAGAAGCAAGTACAATGACGAAAATGCGCGTTGAGAAAACTCGAGCGCGGCATATATGTATCCAAATTCATGGAATGTCGGAGCGCGTGGAATGCTGTAAGCCAATACGCTCCATACATTGAAAGGCGGCACGCTAGCGCGCGCTGGTCTCTTCTTCTTTACTGCGAAAAGCGGTTCCCAGTAGAAACATAGCCTCTCTCGTTGACGTCGCATCACGTGGTATGAAGGTCTAACTGCAATCTAGAAGATGTTTGCCATGAAGTCTGAGAGACTGAACGTGGGTCAATTCTTTTATACGCGTGTGAGCTCGGTATGAGGAAGAGAGAAAGAAACAAATGGTAGGCAAGCCAAACGCACATATCTCGAAGCAAAAACAGCGAACACATCTCTTCGTGGGGAGCTGCAGACAAAAACAGCACTCGCTCACATAGGTTTGTCTCTACTGTAGAAACTTCTTTCCAAAATTGAGAAGCATGTGACTGCAAGCTTATCTGTGTCTTAATAATTTAACGTGATCTGACATAATACGTATTGGTTGCCGCAGCGGGGACGGTTGCATTAAAGTTCTACAGGCTTCCCACACCGGCTGCTTTCATTGGAAGGGAGGGTCATTCGCCACAGTGATGAATTAATGTATATTTGTAGACGCTGCACTTAGTTGAAAGGAAAAAAAAGTGGAAATTTTAAAGGCCCGTTCTTTTTTTTGCTGGACACAAAATTAATGAGACCTAACAGACAATAAGGGCAAGAAAAATGTAGGGGATCTTATTCGAAGTGATCAGTGTCAGTGTGAAGAATTAAAAGTGGATGAAAAGATGACTTGCCGTAGGCAGGGACCGAATCTGCGACCTTCGAATGATGCGTCCGATGCTCTACCAACTAAGCTACCGCGGCGGTTATCACCCCGTTCACTGTATGGAATCATCATGTGCATTGAAGCGTGGGAACGTCAATCAGCGCCGACAGTAGCCATACATGATGGCGAGCGTGCAACGTTCTTTTTCTGCCTGTTGGCGTCACGTAGAACGCGATCTTATTAGGAGCTGAACGCTGAGCAATAAGCCCTCGCATACTACCTGAAAGCGTGAAATCTGCCAGTACGAGACCCTCGCTACGAAGTTACAGATGAGACAAAAAGAGAAACAAACATTTGAACATCACGAGGACGTTGTGCTGTGCACCATAGGTGAAGAGATTCGGTAAGCAAACAATACGCTTCTTATACGTATGGCTGGAAAGGATGATAATGTTATAAACCACGTATGGTAGACTGCCCCCGCCTTTATTTTCAACATTTGATAGTTACGGACATCGTGACCACGTATGCCGATTTCCCACCATTTACTTCACGTTTGACATCACGGCACCGCAAGACGCCGTCTTTCGCTATAGAACTGAGTGCATTAGACAGCATACCATTCAATAGAAACAAACTTCTGGGCCCATTGTGAGCCAGATCTTATAGACACTATGCTTTAAAAGTGTAAAACTATCACTTCAAGGTAACGGCTTTTTTGTGGGGAATTATTCAGACATTCATGTTTCTATTTTTTAACTAAGATCCACTTTTATAATAATTATGATGTGCTGTCTGTTGTGTTTCCCACATGCGATGATTTAGCTTCATGATGATCGTAGCCTTTATTAAAGACATCATTCTTTGCGTTTCAGATACCCTTCTTTTTAACACAGTTAAGACGTTGCTTGAAATTTCTATTGTACTTCAACACATCCTTCTTAAGCTACTGTCATAAGTTTGTACGAGTTTCTTTTTAATCGCTCTGTTCTGTTACTCCTGCTTTCGTTAGAGAAGGCCTTGAGTTGTATGTTCGATATGCCTTCAATAGACAGCCGGCGCCTTTTTTTTTACGGAACAAATACTTCTTTCTTCGTGGCACTAACAACACTCTTGACATCATATCAATAATAATAATAATAATAATAATAATAATAATAATAATAATAATAATAATAATAATAATAATAATAATAATAATAATAATAATAATAATAATAATAATAATAATAATAATAATAATAATAATTTAAATGTACTGATTAATAGATATGAATATTAATTTCGGTATCAGCCATTCATCGTAACGCACGCACTCCTTGGCAGTCCTGTTGACGTCACGCTCTTTCCAACGAATACCGAGGCCGATCACTCCCTTTCGTCTTTCAACGGCAGTCGTCGCGGATAGCGAACGACGAACGCGCTTCGATGATATCCCATTTCCCGCGGAGATCGCCGCGCCAAAGGTCATCACGACATCTGAAGATACAGAGGCCTCCTGTTTATGGGCTTGCTCTTCAGGCTGTCAACGCCTGTGTTTGCTCCCTCGCCCACACTGCAAGAGCTGGTTTAGCGCTTGCAACTAGTGAACAGAGCAAATAGAGATGAGAGCGCCCCCCCCAAAAAAGTGCAAGATGAGCAGAGGCGACAGGACGACGTTCGAATGCTCTATAGCGGCGTGTTAGATTGTGCCGGTGTTTCTCAGCAGAAAGCACACAAGTCCATTCGAAAAGCCGATGCAGTGAGCGGTGTTCTATGACACAGTGTCATTCAGCCACGGTATCACTTTTTTCTCCCTGCTCAATTAGGGATGGCTGAATCAGGTAATTAAGCCCTGTCATCGTATTTAAAGGGCAATTTAACCGTTCCTCTCAGGCAATATCATAAAATCATTGCTTTTCGAGCTTCAGGCAAATAGACGTTTTTCCTTGTTGACGAGGAACCGGACAACATTGTTGACGTTGATAACATTGATAACATTGTTGACGGGCAACATTGATAACATTGTTGACGAGAAACCAGACAATAACTTTAAGCACAAATTCTAACGCGCAGGCACGCATGCTCGCTTAGCCTACATAGCGTTGCTGATACTATGTATGCTAGTTTAATTTCTAGCTGTTGCCATCGTGATTTTTATATTTCAATAATACAAAAAAGGAAAGAAATAAAGGACGCTGCTGTGACTAGGCTGTGTGTCTCGATTTGCCAGTAGCACCAGCGTTAGAGCGACCACTTGACTGTGCAGAATCTTTTACGTCGAGCTTCAAGTGGGAGTCGACGTGAGCTTCGCTTTGCTTTGGATTTTCTTCCCCTTGTGAGTGCGAGTACAGAACAGCAAGGAACGACGGAGCTAATTTGAATCGCTGAACAGGCACCACCACTCCGCACAAAGGTGACGTCGCAGCCTTTCAAAACATCCCAGCTCTCTTAAGTTAGACTCGGTGATTATTCCTCTAATTTTGGCTGTACCACGCCAGAAGTTTGCTTCGGTGGGCGTCAAGTCGTAGAAATATTGAGTGCCTATAGCTTTTCCCGCTGGTCGAGATGGCTTTTTCGAATTCCACTGACTGCGAGCGTGGAAATTCCGCGTCTTACCAACCCTTTTCCCTAATCCTGCTCTTATCCGCGCAGGCAGCCCATCCAGAGCGCGGATCCGGGAAGTTTTCCCTCCAGCTGGCGGCTCAGAAAAAAAAGAAAACAACGCGTCCTCGGGCGATAAGCGCGTCTGCGGGAAACATGCGCGACCTCGGCAAGACCCACCTGAGAATCTCTGCGGAGTGTATACACAGCTTGCGTGCTGCGGCACTCACTTGCACCGATCCTGCACTAAAGCGACGACTTTGAGGCCGCGCTGATTATACTCGTACGTGCCCGCCTCCTTAGCTCCCTGCGCGATTTCAAAGACTCCGATCAGCCTGCGTTGTTGCGATCGTCGGGCATGTTTATATTCGGCGCGCACGTTTTCACGGAACAAGCACATTCACTTCTGTGGTGACCGTTTCACATTGCAGTCCCTGGTAGGTCTGTCTACTTTCGGTTAACCGTGTGTCTTTTATAAGTACGTTCTGTTTTCACGTCGTCAAACCGTGTAGTTACGAGGTGATTACTCGTTATTTGGACAGTCCAACTGTTTGTCTCGTGGAATCAACGAACATCCCGTTTTTTTTAACGCGATATCGTTAAAGAGCACGGGCCGCAGAAAACCCACTGCCGGCTACGGCCCCGTTGGTTGTGAGCGAAAGATCGCCTGTGGTCTGTGACCGAAAAATCAAGTTACCGAGATAGCCGCGGGAGGCCGCTACTTGTCCACGCATGTGCGTGCGATCACACTGAAAAAGCCGCGCATTCATAGAAAAAAAAAAGTGCTCAAGCTCATGAGGCGCGGCAGTTTCTTCGCCCTGCCACCCCTCCCTGCTTAGCTTTCAGCACTTTCGTCGGGACGAGAGAAGCGATAATGCAATTGCAGCATGCGACAAACCTTTCTAATTTCACTCGCACTGGACGGATTCTTAACATTTTTGCGGCGTTGAATTCGTGCGGCAATAAGCTCGTCTAGTGAATTCATTTCATGGTTACTTGAAAAAGTGCTTCAGGGCCTCTTTAACTCATTTTGTTCGACAGATGTCACGACGAAAACGAGCCCATTCGACGATAATAGCACGCGCTGGTCCAATCTACTGTGTGCGTGTTTGTGTGTGTATGTAACAAAACATTTGAATAAGTATGCACTTAGCGGTGGAAGGGTGCACTAAGGGCCGGATTTCGCTATCGCGTTCAACTCTTAAAGGCAAAGCTTAAGGGTTCCACAATTTTTTTCTTTCCTCTTTTCTGCAGGTTAATACTGCCAAACACCGAGAAGACAAGACCACTGTTTGCTCTATTTACACCAAGGGCAGTGCTTTGTAGACTACAAGTTATTTGTGTTTAGAATTGTGCGGGGTAAAAAAAATACATTATCACTCACTAACTTCTGCGTTAGTGTGACAGAGGGTGCTGAGGGTTGCTCACTCGCTCGCTTGCTCACTCACTTACTCTCATGCGTCATTGACACAAGGCTACATTCTGTTTACGCAAAAAAAAAGTGTCGACTGCGACGTATAAAGGCAGACCAAAGAGTGACGTGCAGACGTTTATTTGCGTGTTAAATTTATTTATTTATTTATTAGAATACCCTCAGGGCCCGTAGGGCATTACAGAGGGGGTGGGTACAACATATATAACACACAAGAAAAAAAGACAATATAAAGAAACAATAACTTCTCTAAAAAAAGAAAAGCAAAAGCAGGTGAAAGGCCTTAAACTTCCGCGGAGGAAATTCGAGGTCTCGCCCTGGGCACATCCCGCCGACCAGTCGCGCCGGCTGAATTCGCACGTCGTCGTCACCGACGCCTGGAAGCCCCGCGCGTGCGCTTTTCCGGCGGCGTGGTGATGCAGTCAACCCCGAGAAATGCGGTTGCAATCGGCCGCGCCGGAAGCCTGGTTCCGGGTTCTCGTTCGTCTGTCCACTTCCGCTTGAGGCACTGCGGCGTACTTGTCCCGCTTCGGACTGGGCTCTGGTCTGGCGACAAACGGCCTTCAGCGATCATCTGCGACAATGCGTCGTTCCCCTTCTTCTCCTTTTTCATTCCCTGGGAGCGGCCCGAATCGCTGGACACGAAGAGCCAAACTGTGTGAACTGAACATTTCTTTGTTTAAGCACGCCGTGGAGCTGACGTGCTTTCTTGCATGACACTTGACTTTCCCTAAAGTAACTCAAGGAATCCGTTATACTTTCACTAAAGCCATCTCTCTCTTCTCGATCGATGTATTGAACCTAGCCCCCCCCCCCTCCCCCTACCCCCAAAAGTTTTCAGGGCCTATCGTTGTTCTACACCGCCTCCATCACCAGAGGCATTGTCACCTTTATGTCCTTTAGCCGATTTTGCACTGTAGCCTCCGTGATCAGCCCACCTTTTGACCAAACGACGACGTCATGGCGACGTAACAAACATTGGCGAGCCGTGTCGTAGTATGGTGACGCCATCATGTGATGACTTTTTGCTTCACTCGTGTTGACCCGGTGGAACCGGTGGTCAATTTTCACATTTGACGAAGCATCTAAGGCTTTCGCTTTAATGATATTGCAGCACAAATCAACGGGGGGTACAATTAAAACACGGGAATACACACACACAGCGCTGTGTGTGCATTAACTTTTCTTGCGGCGACAATCTTATTCAAGGACGATTATCAGCAAGCGTTCATTGCAGCACTACATTGCAGCACTATACTCAAGCTACAGCTTTACTTATGATCTCTTACCTGCTCATTTCCTAAATTCCAACTTCACATCGAAGCACATAAGAACGCTACACGTAATATGGAATACTGTATTGCCTAATGTTTTATATAAAAAGTTCAAAATTAGGCATTAGTTCCAAACTTCATTCCATCGTTCCTATTTCCCCCAGAATCAGTAACGAAAATTACACGCTATACATTACCGAAGAGCTCAGGAAGAGGCACTTCACTTACTCTACTTAGGAGCGAAGCTCCTTATGGCGAGGCTTGTGCATCCTCCGTTGTCGTAGTGTGTAACCTGTGGCACATACCCGCATACCAGTGGCACATACGCGCCCTCGGGCACATATCCGCATGTTTACATGTTACGAAAAATGTAGCAGGACGTCGTTACTACGCTCTCGGTGTTATCAAAGCGCTGACAGCAGAAATGTGGTACATGCTCTCGTTTAGTTCTTGGATTGTCCGCTGAATGGCGGTACTTGTATATGATGAATGTCTGTTAAATTGAAGCAAGATGGTGGTACTTAAAGTGTTCACTAGATGGACGGACAGACACAAGGACAGACGCATGGATGGACGCACGAATGGACGCATGAACGGAAGCACGGACGGATTGACAGACGCTTCGCCGCACTCATCATCATTTATTCCGGGAACTTGCAGTGATTTTCTATTCGTACTTGCGCTGCATTAAACCATTAGGTGATTGTTTAAGCTCCCTTTCGTACATGAGGGACATTTTTAAAAGATTATTTTAAAATAGTTTCATGAATAGAAAAAATTTATTAGGCCTCCGCTTCTCTTGGGCTTCTTATGCGATGAGTGTTCACTCGTTTGCTCGTTAGCATCTGCCAACACTGCCGCTAATAATTGTGAGTTCTTGTGGGTGGTTTAGCCTGTGAAAAATATAGTGAAATAAATGTTAACAATAATGGTGTACGTGTCTTCGCTCTAATTGATGTGGGCTCACGAGAAAAATAAGGACAAAAGAAAAAAAAACCATGGAAATTTGAGGGCACACCGCATCGATCATAACTTTTCTAGTACAGTGATTGTCAGTTACTGCATTTGTAAGGCGCGTTGAACTACCTTTTACTTGACAAAGTAAACATTTCTCGTTGACACCAACCACATTTCGATGCTTCGTCCTTTACGTTTCAGTCGAAGAATCTCTGTAACATAGTACTCCATATCACTGCCCTTTACTTCTCAATCTCGTTCGCTGTCAGTACTACTTGAAAGGCACGCACCTAAACAAATAAAACTGCTGCCAGAGGCGGAAAGTGATTTGTCACTTCTGGAATGCAGCTCCAGCGGGAAAGAGGGATAGCGAAAGAGAGAAGTCTGATGTGAGAAATCTATTCAACAGGTTTGCTTATTTTTCAAATTTCAGACGACCGATGGTGTGGAGTCGCTCACCCGGTTCGCTTGTAAACACAAGAACGCCAGTCGGCCGTGGCACGCCATTTGGCCTCGCTTTTCTCGGAGAAAAGCTGTTCCGAGGAAAAGCATTGTTTGTTTTGTTTCGCTAACTGCTCGGAAAAAGAACCAGAGAAAGTGTCGTCTTCACGCGTGGTTCGCGCGAGCACACTGCATCGTGGACGTGCGGTTTCTCACGGTGGAATTGGTTAACCGCTGCTTTTGTGGAGCTCTACAGCGGTGATTACTCAACATTACAAGATGCCTGAGAACTTGTGTTATGATGTTTAGCAGAAAGACTGAAGCAATCATTGACAGCCATGGTTTTTGAAAAGAACGGAGGCCTTGTAACTGCCATCTGTGTCTTCAACTGCTTTTGAAAATGAAAGATACCCCATCAAACGCGCAAGTTGACCTGTAAATGGCGGCGTCCGCCTCAGTGATGCAAAATATCGTCACGACGGGATGATGTCACCACGCTCGTCATTGTGACGTCACGGGCCACTAAATACTTTGACGCCATCACGACGTCACTAATCTGACTTCACATGAGGCCATCATGCGACATCGTCTATTGCTCAAAGCTGCATGGAGGGACAGTGCAAAACCACCGTCCGTGCGGGAAGCTATCGGAGGAGCGGAAATCAATACATCTACCGAGAAGGTGGCCTGCGCCTTGGCGTCGTCTCAGTCGTATGCATGATGGACCCTGCGAGTCTTTATTGTGTTTCGGCCTCCTTTCGTGACGATGCTGCTTGAAGCGCTTCGTTTTTTTATGAACCAGATTGCGAATTATTCTGGGGCAACGGACTTTTCGTCGAGAAACGAGCGGCCTTACGAAGAGCACAAGTGCCGGAGCTTGCGTGCGCAGTGGACGTTCCTCGCTGAGAAAGGAGGAAAACAGTTGAGAGCCACTGCGTCGTAAAAGTTGTCGTACAATAAATTCAGGGTCGTCCTTCAAAGAAAATTCACTTGCCGGCAACATATTATGGTCACATGCTGTATGTTGAATGGATGTCCTGAGCCTAAGCGCGCCGAAAAATATTGGCGCGATTCTGGGCACACTGCCTATGGTTCCTTTAAATTTTCAATTTTTTTCTCTCGAGTGTTGTGGTAATAAACATCACTTAATAAGCGCTCTTCTGCTGCAATAAGCGAGCCAGGGGGTCTGTGAAGCTTGGAACTCCGGTGGGGGAGAGGAGGGGGGCGAAGAGTAGGCGCACTTGAACCACCATGCCCGACAGATAAATAAACACCGCTGCAGCCTCTAACCACAGACGGCGTGCAGGAATGCGGCGTCCCAGCGGCGGATGCGCTCTCGAAGCATACTTTACTCCTCTCTGTTGGCTTGGGACTTTGGCCAGCATGGACGGTAGAGGCACAGCGAAAAACATTTATTTTTATTTTCTTACAATATCGCTAGCTCCCCCACAGAGACTGAAAAAGGCGCTGTGGCCGCAGGCCATGATTTCATTTAGGCAATGGTAATGGGCTCTGTAGCGAATGGAATGCGTTGGCTTTCGTTGCGTTCGGAGCACTGAGGAGCGCCCAGAAAAAATACTTGCTACCTTTTTTTAGCGGAATTAAAATAGATACCTCAATAGAGAGAGTTCATTATGACTAGCGTATGTGCACTCTATAGGAACATTAGAGACATTGTTAGTTTGATTTCATTTTTTCTTGGTCACTGCGGTGGCTCCATGGGCTCGACTGCTGAACGTAAAGACGTGGGTTCAATCTCGCACACATGCACAACGCACACGCACTGACCATAGAAAGCAGCAAGCATGCTATCGAAGCATATGTAGCATTATGGGACTCATGCTTTGATTTCAAAATATTGTAGGCGTTTAGAAAATGCGCAACTGTATAGTTCGTAAGCGAAAACACTTTTATTTCCAGGAATGCGACGCAAATTGCAACCGTGAAAAAAAAAGTTAGAGTAGGAGGCCTGAAATGACTAAATTAAAGAGGTCTGAAATCTTACATGCAGGTGCTAAATTGTAGGAATATCAACATTACGAACCATGCTAATATAATGCGCACTAGTTCATGTGGATCTGAAAAAAAGTGACATACTTACCGTCGCATATACAAAGAAAACAGGTTGCTTGTGTTTATTCATACCACTGTCACCCAGACAAATTTGCCTGTTGGAAATGTTGTGTACGAAAAACTTCATTTGACAACTTTTTAAATAGTATCTCAGAGTGAGTAACTGTAGCTGCACCTAAATTCCACTGGCAAACCAGGTGTTCTGATCGAAGTAGTCAAATGCTACCTCAAGTTATGTGATCAAGTCGAATTAGTTGAGTAAACAGTTTCCGAAAACATATAGTTAAGTCTTACATTTGTTATCGAATGAATATCTCTTATCACTATCGCTTTAGCCATGGGTCGTGGGATCAAATCGCGGCTGCTGTGGCTGATTTTACAATGCAGCGCAAATGTTTGAGGCCCGCGTGCACGTTAAAGAACCACAGGTGGTCAAAATTTTCGGAGCTTTCGACTACGGCGTCTCTCATAGTCATGTGGTGGTTTTCAGACGTTAAACCCCAGATATAATATTGATTTATTATCTAGTCACCATCAGGGAATGCATATCTAGCAGTTGTTTCATCGCTAAGGTAGAAGAATCATTAAGTATTTGTACGTGGTGGACTCAGTGAGAGGCTGTAGGCCCATGTGCTCTGATTCGGGAGCACGTTAAAAGAGCTTAGGTGGTCTAAATTTCAGGAGTGCTCGACTACGGTGTCTTTCATTATCATGTGGTGGTTTTGGGACGTTAAGCCCCACATATCGGTCAATACCAATCATCACAAAACGTGCAAGAATGGCCAAACTTCGGCACCAGAATTAACGTTCAAAGCTGCTTGTGTCACTCCTGGTTGAAGCCTTTCGTCATTCGTCGGCTTCCGCCACGCTGGGACTGTCTCAGTCGGTGGGCGTGGCTGATGAGCAATGGTAGGGAATAAGCAACAGAGCGGAAGATTTTCTGCGGACACCCAACGTCTCAACCCGAGCCTTAAGAGCTTGGCTCTTAAAAGAAGGGAGGTCGCACCGGACGTAATATCGATTTGTGTACTCCTTAACTTGGCATACACTGCGTGCAGTTATTCCTTCGGTGTTTCATATCTGTGTCGTGTCAGCAGAGGCCAAGACTGCATACTGGGTCTACGAGAATTTGCGTGCTGAGAATTTTTTTATGAAACATCCATTTAGGTTTACGCGTGTCGGCTTCCTGGCATCCCAACTGCCTTAAAGAACCCCAGGTGGTCGAAATTACCGAAGTCCTCCGCTACGGCGTCTCTCATAATCATACGCTGATTGTGGGACGGTAAACCCCACATATCATGAAATCTTAATTGCCATCAAAATAACAATTTGGCGGTAGTTTTGTATAGTCTTGGACATTAGAGTGGCAGTGTGTCTTCTGATACTCATGACCGGGTTTCGCTCCTTGGCCTTCCAGTAGGTCTATACGTAAATAAACTACGTGACACACGAGACGTTTGCGCCGTCTTGTCGCCAGGAGCTTCGGCGCTCGTCTCTCGCGCACGCCGCGCTGCTGCGACGGACGGCACGCAATTACAGCGACTCTGGGGCCCTGCTTACACTGATTGTCGTCTTTCATATGGGACGCAGAGAAGGCGCGCCGCAGAAATGGGATCGATGAAATGCGTTGCTTGCACCCCCTTCCTGCAGCGCTCCACCACGTGAAGTCAGCGGATGCCCGACGTCGGAGCGATATGGCTGCCTTTTCAGGCCCAAGATTGCCACGAAACGGCCCGCGTTCACTGATAGGCACCCGCCGTGCAGGCACCTCACCCGTTTGACAAATGGCGTTACCTGGAGCCAAGGTCCCGTTCCGCCTCCGAGGGCCTGCGGTGGCAGCGACTCGTCAGAGCGGCCACCATTGGCGACCTCCGGCATATATGCTTGAGCGACGGTGGCCTCACCATCTAAACTCTGAATGATGCACGCGCAAAGCTTGTCAAGACGTGGCGGATCCGTAGCCGCTAATTGCTCCTTATAAGGGTAATCTGGTGAACGCTAAACAAAACAGAAAAAAGGAAGAAAATTACGTAGCTAGCGTTGAAAGTTGGGCAGTTGGTACGGGGTACTCTTCTGAACAAACTGCCCAGTGGGACGGGGCACGAAGAAAGAAAGTGTCGGTCTTGCTGTGCAGTTAAAAAAAGAAAACACAAGCTAGAAATGTCGATAGCATTAAGATGCAAACAGAAAAGTGTTCCGTAAGTTCACAACAAACAGAAAGCAGAAAAAAATTTCCATCTCTTCCTTTTTAAAGTTAACGTCGAAGTTGCCTATAGGTGCTTGCAGGAAAAAAAAATGAAAAAAATGGTGGAACCGCTTGAGCATCGTCTTCAATTGTAGAACGCGATAGCTTAATGGGGCCTCTAGCAAGGCGCATGGCCTTCTCAATTGCTAACTTGTTTCGGTTGTCGGTGGATCACTCCGCCATGCCGCACGGAAACGATCGATAGTGTGCGTAACAATGGCAGTTTGAAACTCTCCTAGAAGGCCTTCCTTGGCATTATTGTCTGTTCGATCGGTTTAATATTGTGTCAAACACAGAAAAACGAGCCCTTAAGTATACACTTCTTTCCTTATTCATTAACGAGGGTCTTGTACTGGCAGACTTGGTGCCTTTAGGTTGTATACGAAGGACTATTGGTCAGGTGCCAGCTCGTTATAAGTTCACGTGCTACGTGACGCCACACAGGCTCTTAAAGAGTGTGCCCCACCCTCCGCCATGGCTTCAGGTGGCGCTGACTGACACTTCCCCGTTTAAATTCACATATATACCCAGTAAAGTGGCTGGGAGGATATCCGCTGCGGTAGCTCATTGGTAGAGCATGGAACGCGTTATTCGAAGGTCGCAGGTTCGGTTCCTGCCCACGGCAAATTATCTTTTCACCCACTTTTCTTCATATTTATATTGCCATTCAGTCTAATAATTTAATAATGTGTCAAAACACGGAAAAGCGAGCCCTTAAGTTATACTTCTCTCTCTCTCTCATATATATATATATATATATATATATATATGAATGTCTTGGTTTATAATTACAAACTGCACTCTGAGAACTCTAATTCGATATGTCACACTATAAGAAGTTTATTATGAACGTAGACAATCAAGGTTGAAATTTCAATTTTGAATTTCGCGTCGAAATCTCCGAGAGTGATGTAAAAAATTTTATAATGTACCTTCAGTATTTTCATGGATTTGGCTGGATGAAATTTTTGGAAACTTCGCAAGCTAAGTATATGGCACCCAAAGAATGCAATGTACTTTACGATTATCGATTGTAAGCTATGCAGGATGTTTTAGACACCTTCGAAATTTCTTACGTGACGGTGTTAGGTGCAGGAATCGCAAGGTAGCGTCACCACCCACGTTTTTTTTTCGTGCGTTTTCTCGCTTACTAAGTCGTGTCGCTGTAAGGCCGCGTTCACACTGAGCATTCCGGCCGCCGAAAGTGCTCCGAATCCGATTCGGCAGCGGCAAAATTCGCCGAAAGGGCCCTCTCCGCGCCGATCGCTCTCGGACCGATTTTTGCGGCGTCTGCCGCCGAATCGGTCACCGCGGACCAATAGGAGCGCTAGTCAAGGAATTTCGAAAAATTGTGGCCAAGCCCTACTCACTTGTTATGCTGCAGTGTACGTAACTGAATGTTGAAACAACGGGAGTTTAACTACTCTGTGCCTACTTCGCCTCCGTATTTCGTGAAAGAGGTGACCGAGCTTGCTGTTGGCGTGACCGAGCTTGTTGCGGTCTTGCAAAGCGAAACGAACCCACCAACGCCGCTGGCGTTGGTGGTTTTTCTGCTCTTCGTGCATTACAAGACAGCCACTTGCCAGCAAAGTAAGCAGTACTGTCTTTTCTTGCTTCTTGCGTACGAGAATCGTCGAAGTAGACACCACTGGATAGCGTAGTAGCGTTTGCGAGCCGCGACAACAACCGGGTGACAGCGCATCCATCCCGCGTTCGCCCCGTAGTAGATGGCATGCATATTCGGCGGCGCGGGGCGCGTCCAGTGCGAACGACGCTGTGTTTCGGTGGCAGGGGAATTCCGGTCGCTGTAGAAAGCGGATGTTTCAGTGTGAACTAGGCATAATAGAGGCACTTTCGGGAGTGACGAATTATACTTTACTAATACGCGAAAAATTGTTTTGCTTTTTTGTGTCCCTTTTAGAAGACTCCTTCTATTACATGTCATTCAGTTGTTGTTTTTTCTATTTTTTTCGAAGCGCCTTCAAGCAATGACGTCGCTTGGTAGGGGAACACGAGCTTGCCAAACAGAAAGCCTGGGTTCGATTCTCAATCAAATCAAAGGTTTTTGTAATTTATTTTATTAACACATTTCTCTCCCTTTTTGTTCTACACCAACGATGCCGACTTCAACACCGGCAATGAAATTTCTTCGAAAGGAGCTCTTTAACAATGTAGCGCTAGAAATCTGCGCACCAGTTTATGCCCATTTACACAGCTCGTGATATCTTGCTTTAGACATCCAGAAATCGGCAAGGGACCGACTTTAAAGGTCGTGGAGGCATTAAATGCAATCGGTGTTGTAACGCGTACAATAGTGCGACTATTGTTTCGAAGCGGCTGAAAGTAGGCACAAAGGGCGTATTCACGTATGTCGGGCTGCCTTAATGGGATTGCGCGCCCTGCTGCATACACAATGCACCTCGGCTACATCTCTAAATGGTAGCCACAGCGTGCACGGCGTCTATGAAGCGCTGCGCGATTGCGTGCAGAGGTGAACACAATGTGCGCTTATATAGTGGCGCGCCAAACTAATTGAAAACGCCGCGGTGAGTCAGGTTGTGCCAGGCACGCTTTCGAGGGTTCCTTGCCGGCAGAAGGCGGCTCGAAGTAACTTGCTCGCGTAACTGCCGTTCCCCGAGGCTAGCGAGATCGGTCTCCACGTCTAACGCGAAAACAGCGACCATGGTGAGATAGCGGAGAGATAACGTACCGGGGGAGACGTCATTCGAGTCGGTGGAGAAAATTCCTTCTCGCCGCCGTTCTTGAGACCGGCACTGTTCTCTTTTATTTTTGTCTTCGTTGGTCGCGCTCTAAGCCAAAAACCGTTTCAGTCAACCATCCCTACGAGTGCGGTCAGAGTACTCGCTTTTTTCCCTTATGTCGTGTTGGAAGCGGTGGATAGCTGAAACCAATTAATACTGCCGCAGACCCGCTGCCGGGCAAACCCGAAAATCGATTGTCTGGTTAGCGTTCGACTGTCGCCGCGAAAGAGTTTCCCGAGGAAAAGAGACACGAAGGGTCGAGAGTGGGATGAAGCCAGCGAAATACAGTGTCGCGCGCGGCAAATTACATCAGCCCCCTTTCCACCGGGTGGCTCACGGACCACAGCGCGGACAAAGCGAAGACGTCTCCTGCAGTGCGGGCGCTGTGACGCTCGTCTATTCACGCGGGCGGTTCTTTGTCGGCAGGTTTCGTGCTCCGCGAGGAACCGCCAGGCAGGAGACGCAGCTGGTTCTGCCAGAAAAGGGGCTACGTCAGCCGCCTGCACATCCACGGCCACGTCATATTCCAGCGTGACCCAGCAGCGCGAGTTCACCTTGCACATGATCGCCCCATTTGTTCGCTCACTCGATTCGCTGGCTTCTCTCGCCGAGAATGAAGAGAACATGGCTCAGATTGTAAGGCGCATTCAGGTCACTGTTTCCTTCCCACTTATTGCTCTACTGGATTATTTTGTTATTCATGCCTTTTCAGTCAGAACATTCCGCATCCTGCCGTTTCCATAGTGACGTCTGCCCTTACGAAGAGGCGAATGTAGACACACAGCACCTTTCGTTGGAACAGGGCTGAAAAAAAAAGTCACGCTGGCATTGAGAAGGTTCAAAACAACGCGATATACGCCCTGGACAGGAGTCAAAGATAATTATTGCTGAGGTTTTTGTGTCTGACCTCATCTGCAATCAAACCAGAAACGCTAAACCGAGGTACACTTGAATGCTGGAGCAGACACGTTATGTGGTGGTGCTGTCATACAGAATAGCGCTTTTGTGTTTTCTTGCATTTTCATGCTGCATCGTTCTCGAGTATTCTGCTCGGAATGGGGCACAGATTAACCTGGCAAACAGCTGTCTAGAAGTACTTGCCTTTTCGAACTTGAGGAATAATGATATGGCATTGCGTTGCTGAAATCATGTATTCCATTTCGTCTGCGGCAACTGCATTGTAATGGCGATGAAGTCTAAAGAGAGAACAAAAAAAGACTAAAAAATTCTGCACTTAAGCTTAGGCGTACGTTTTGAAGGACCCCTAAACAGTGTCTTAAAAATCACAGCATATCCACCGAGTGAAAGATGATGATTGGGGCGAAGCGTCTGTCTGTCTGTCTGTCTGTCTGTCTGTCTGTCCATGTGTGTGTCCGTGCGTCCGTCCGTCCATGCTTCCGTCCATGCTTCCATCCATCCGTGCGTCTGCCCGTCCGTCTGTCCACCCGTCTGTCTGCCTCTTTGTCTGATACTGCCGATTACCCCTAACCCAGGACAATGTTAGACTTCGAGGAGCTTCGCCCGTAAAAAAAAAAAGAGAGAAAAAACGGAGTGTTTTATTCTCTCCCGGCGTTTCCCGTTCTTGCGGCGCAGTTTGTGACGTCAGAAAATTCTTCACGTGACGTCAGGAGGAAATAAGCTCTCGATTGGTCATTATATGAGAGATGTTTGTTGGGAATTGGTTCGCAGCCTGTTTTACCATGCAATCGCATGCCCGTTCTTCATCGTATTGCTTCACTACCGCATGCTATAAACGGATTTCGCTTCGTTTTCAGCGTTTGCTACTACGCATGCAGATATATCAGCGTGTCATGGAAAAGCGCGAAATCCTAACTGGCTCAACGACATTCCCCGTGTTTTTTTTATAAAGAACTAAGCGGCAAGGGGCCTTGTAGGAAGGTCAGTGAATGCGAGAAAGAAAGTATTGCCTCGCCTTTGAACTCAGGGTGATTTCGGGGCCTGTAACAGACCCTGAACCACACCTCAAAAGTAATTTGAGAAAAAGAAAACAAATAGCGTATAGAAGACGCAGCTGTCAAAATGTCAGCCAAATCTTGTATTCGTATGTTTTTCACTCATAAAAAATGTGCAAATAACGTAGCGCAATCAACACGCTGTACATGATGTACAGCAATAACAAGATTTTTCGAATGCCATTGCATTACAACTAATGTTGCATAAGAGCACGCACGAGAAGAATGCTAAAGAAGACCTACACACATCTTGCGTGGTATATCAAAGTTCTTTCTGGCGGAAACAGCACGGGCATTCTTACACATAGAGTGACATTGGAGGCCCGTGTGCTCAGATTTGGGTTCGCGTTAAAGAACCCACAGGTGGCCTAAATTTCCGGAGCCCTCCACTGCAGCATCTCTCACAATCTAATGGCGGTTTAGGGACGTTAAAGCCGACATATCGATCAATCAGTTACGAATAGAACGCGGATATGAAATTTATAGAAAGGCAAAATAGCGAAAGAGTGTGACCACCATTTGTTGTTTTGACGTTCACGCGTGCAGCACCCAATGCAGAAAGGGTGTAGATGAAGTTGGCCACAGAAGAAAAAAGAAATAATAATATCGAGGAAATGTACCCCTCGCATAACCTTCTTGCAGCAACAAGACTACAGCGTCCGAGTTCAGAGGTAGCCTTTTTGTTTGGTTGCGCCTTCTCATTCATTTCCCATTCTAGAAGCGCTTTGCTGACTACGGGGTTCTTGCAACATTTGAACGATGAGTGACCGGCTGCGCACGGCCTGCGAGCCAAAGAAAGAGCCGTGCGTGGCACGAGAGAGTGTGTGTCACGCGTAGGGGCGGCATTTCTGCGTAGACTTTTCCATCGTTGAATTAGCGATGGCAACGATGGGGATTTCGCACAGCGGAGTGGCGCCAGAAAACGCGGAAGCTATAACGACAATACATTTACTAAAAAAAAAAGAAAGAAAGCGAATGAAGAGCCTGTTGAGCGTCACTCGGTTTGCAGTATAAAGGCGGACAGCGTTCGCGACCAAGGTGTAAAATCAGAAGCCGAGCACAGAGCCTGGGGGGCTTCGCGCTAACAGGCTTTTCTTCCCTAGATGATACGAAAATTCAGGAGAGGTGAGCGCAAAAGTCGACACGGATATGCGTGATCCCGAGCACAGCGGCGCGACAACGCGGGCGCTAAAAGGGACGCGAAAGAAACGACTGACATCAAAGGGAGCGCGGAAGAGACTGCAAATAACGCAGGGAAATCCGGGCGAGCCTCAGCTGCACGTCGGTGCTCGTTCGTAAACCGCTTTCAGACAACGCTCCAATCTAGCGCGGCTCTCTCTTCTCGCGAGAGCCCAAGCTTGCACTCAGCGCCAGGCTTAATTTCTCAAATTGGGACGGCGCTCCGCCTCTTCATCCTCGCCGGAAAAATCTAGTTTGCTCTTTCTCCTTCCCTCGTGCACTGCCAGTGCTATACGCGCCTTCGGCGCGGGATCGCCCGCTCTCCGGTCGGGACCATATTGCGTGTGCACGTAACTGACTCCGATTGCCGCGTGCGCGGGGCTTTGGAACAAATGTTGGTGCGATCCAGTAGGTAACTGGCTATATCGATTTCGCAACAACACCTCCCGTTCAGTAAAGCCCCTGAAGACCCGACAGCTGTCGCGCCCCGTGCATGTGTGTACTGCCGCCGCTGTTGGTAGAGGCCGCTCCTGCTGACACGCTGATGCTGTTCTGTGTGGGAGTGCGAGTTCGATAGGTATAGACGGGTGGGGTAGAAATTTTATTTTGTTATGCAGAGTGCGATAAATAGGAAAAGATTCATGCAGTTGTACAAGCGTTACGCCAAAGTAGGCATGTCATAAAAGGTTAAAAAATTACTTTGGAAAAAAAAACTAACTCAGATGCTACGATGATGCACTCATATATTTAAATATTTGAGATTGAGGATGCAGGACAACGTGACTACGCACGATATATACTACTGATATTCCTATATAATCATTCACCTAGGCAAATAAAGTCTTCAAAATGAGACATGGTCACAATTACGACGTTAATATGCCCCTTTCTGACCTCGGCATGCCCAAGCGTGTGACTCTAGTCCTTTTTAGGGGCGAAGCTCCTTAAAGCGGCGCTCGTTCGTCCCTCGTAGTCGTAGTCGTAGTGTGTAACCAGTGTTACATTTTGACCTGCAAGGTGGTGCCGGTGGGAGATTTCTCCTGTGCTTTGCTGAACAATAAAAAGTTCGCGGCGTGCGCATTAACTAAAAGCCGAATGCTCCTGTCTCTCATTTCCCATTAGCAGCCATTGGCATGTACATTGAGCACTATCTGACAAGAAAGGGTTGCTACGTTATACTCGCTGGGCGTAACCTCCTTGGTTTTCGAAAGGTTTTGCGAGCGTTGGGCCGCAGTGCCATGAATACAGTGAACTAGTATAAACCATGAACTCGAGGTGGTTAAAGGTGGGAAGTAGACACGAAGCGCAAGCCGTAAGAAAGTGTGCGTGTGCCACCTCTCGTTTAGTCCTTGGAATGTCCACTGAATGGCGGTGCTTCTATATGGAAAATATATGATAAAAAGATGCGAGATGGTGGAACTTGGAGTGTTCAATAGACGGACGAACGGACACACAGACAGATGCATGGATGGACGCATGAACGGACACAGGGGCGGATGCATGGGTGAACGCAGGGACGGACGCACGAACAGACGCACGCACGGACGGGTGGATGAACGCATGTACGGTCACACAGACGGACGCATGGACGGACGGAAGCAAGAACGAATGGACGGACGAATGCTTCGCCCCACTCTCCATCATTCACTCCGTGGATGGGCTGCCATTTTTTTAGATGCGAAGCAGCTCTTTGACTAGCCTATGTAACGCTGTCCGTCCGTTTGCACCGCTCCGCTCACCGCAGGTGTTGGAGTGGTGCCAAGTAGCTCGCGCCCTCCTAGCAGTGCGTGGTGACGTCTCTCTCGCTCGCCTTCCGCGCGTTCACCGCATGTCGGCTCTGTCTCGCTTACCCTCTCCACCGCTCGAGCCCACTCCTCACGTGGGCATCATCTCACCCGCGCCACCTCACTCCATCTGTCGGCGAGAAGCCGCGAGCACACGCGCCTCGAGAATCTCGCGGCGCCGACAGTGTGGATAGCACGCCGCTGCTTGGCGCGCGATCACGACGATGGATGGGACGCCTTGGCGGCATGCTTCCCGCTAGTTTGCGCGTACCTTTCCCGGCTGACGCTGATGTTGCGAGGGTTAGCGAAGCCGATCGCGTTCGCGAAGGGCGACGTCGATTCCGACGAGGCATGATGTAGGGAAGCCGAACGCAAGCGTCGGCAGTGGAGGACCAGCGACACTGACGAGGCGCGAGTCAAGAACACCGATCGCGTTCGAGAATACAGACGACGCGTGGGTAACACTGACGGGACGCGAGCCAAGGAAACCGAGCGCAAGCGTCTTTCCACGTCCCGCCTCCCGTGTCTTTTAGTTTCAAACAAACGTTTACTCAAGTAAACGCTACACCGTGTTTCGCTTAAAACTGTTCTTCCAGCACCTGCGGCGACGCCCGTTTTAACCGGATCAACACCGTACGCAACGCTGCTGCTTCGCATCCCATCAGGTTTCCGAACGGGGAGATGGCCCATAGTTTTTTTCTTTTGCACGGTTTCGTCAGCCGTCGAAAGCACATAAATGGAAAGCGATCTGTACATAATACGTGGACGATGAAATCTGATTACCCCGTTTGGTTTTCTGGCTTTTACTCTCGCTGTGCGCCGTAATAGCTCGCGAAGGCGTCGTTTCGCACACGACCTGTCTCGCCCTGCCAACGAAATGCGTATGCGTACCGATTTGACACGGTGACGGTTTTTGGAGCGCCGGCCTTGCCGTGGGCAGCAGCTGGCGTTTGTTTCCAATAAGCGCCCCTCGTCCGAATGCTCGCGCGTTCAACGGGTGAGCGAGTCTTGGGCCACGCGCCAGGACGTGCGCCTTTTCAGCATGAAGCAACTGCGCATTTTGCCGCGATCCTTTCATACCGTGTTACATACGAAGCTCTACGAAAAAAGGAAAATAACTCATAGGAGTGGCGGGCAACAGAGAAGACAGTTTCCCTCTATTGAGACCCCGCCATCGCTTTGGATGGAGAGAATCGCTGTCGACTTTCAACGATGCAAACAACAGCAGCAGGTCTGAGAATTCCGGAGCCGTGAACTGCACCTTTCCCTATGCCTAGAGCCAATATGTGTGGGCCGTGAGCGTGATTTCCCGTGCCGGTTTGGTCGACGGTGCCTTACGCTCGCATCGCTTCCGGGCGTCGTGAAGGAAAAGCGATTTCTCGGGCGAGAAAATCGTCGCCTCAACTGGGAACGTCTCTCCTCGTTACTCTTCGAGACTACGCTATCGTTGTTCTCCGTTTGATCGGCGTTATTCAGGCAACAATGACGAGGTAGAGCGCGCACTGTTCGAGAGAGGCGCGTTGTTGCCGGAAGTGCACTGGAGTGCGGGTGGGCGCCCCGTACGAGAAGAAAATTTTCAACCCAGGGTGGCGCTGAAGTTGCCGGTGATGTGTTCCATCGGAATTTCTCCCTTGTATATATATATATATATATATATATATATATATATATATATATATATATATATATATATATATATATATATATATATATATATATATATATATATATATATATATATAGTCAAGTAGACAGTCAAAACGTGGTATATTTCAACGTTTCAGCCAGAGTCTGCCTTCATAACAATCATGATGAAGGCCAGACTCAGGCTGAAACGTCGAAATATTTTTTATTTGTGGGGTTTAATGTCCCAAAACCAACACATGAGTATGAGAGACGCCATACTAGAGGGCTCCGGATATTTCGATCACCTGGAGTTCTTTAACGTGTACCGAAATCGGAGCACACGGGCCTACATTCCTGCTTCCATCGGAAATGCAGCCGCTGCAGCCGGGATTGCATCCCGCGACCTGCGGGTCAGTAGCCGAGTACCTTAGCCACTAGACGAACGCGGCGGGGCTGAAACATCAAAATGAACCACGTTGTGACTGCTCACGGATCATCTACTTGAACACTTGCAGAGCTACAGCCACTCCACCAGTATGCCTGCACACACACACACACACACACACACACACACACACACACACACACACACACACACACACACACACACACACACACACACACACACACACACACACACACACACACACACACACACACACACACACACACACATATATATATATATATATATATATATAATATAAATGAGCGCTAACAGACAGTAATGCCAAGGAATGTACAGGAGAAGTTATTAGAACCAATTTAATGTAAATAAGAAGAAACAAAAGTGGGTGAAGAAATAACCAGCCGTGCTCACGGCTGGTTACTTATATATATATATATATATATATATATATATATATATATATATATATATATATATATATATATATATATATATATATATATATATATATATATATATATATATATATATATATATATATATATATATAAGTATATGCGCTTGATATCGATAGCGGAGCCACAATCACCGGCTCTTTCATATCTTCCAATGCCACCAACAAGCACTTGAAGCGCTTAAAGCTCTCCCACTGATTTGTCGTAAACTTCAAAAGAGGGCAAGTTGCCAGTGGATTACACCGGAGGGTGAAATAGAGAAACGGTGGTCAAAATGTCCACTTGGGGGAAGGGTGGGTGCTTGAGAGGTACTGTTGACAAAGATGGCATAGCTCGTTTACGTTCGCCTTTGTTGAGTTCCTGTTCCTTCCCAATCCTGCCATGCCCCTCTTGCTTCTTTCGAACGTTTCTTCCCCCCTTTTTTTCTTTTCTTCTGTCCCCTTCCCTCTTGTCTTGAAAAGCTATAAGAAGGCACGAAAATGTGTAAATAGTATTATGCTTTAAAAAAGACGGTGTTCCCGTCGAAACGTCGGCTGAATAAACAAGTTCTCATGTGAAAGCGCATCTACTTTTATTCTTATAACCTTGCGGCAACCGAAGGTATTCTTCTGCACACACACACACACACACACACACACACACACACACACACACACACACACAAACACACACACACACACATATATATATATATATATATATATATATATATATATATATATATATATATATATATATATATATATATATATATATATATATATATATATATTCCAGAAGTTTCAGGAATTTTCTTTTTATAAATAAGTTATTCAATATAGTGCAATCGCTTCAGAACTTTTCAAAGTACTCTTTCTCTGGTTTCATGCATAGTTGCCAACGTTTTATCACATTGAAGATTTCCTGAACGCCGTCGATCAGAAGCTCCTTCAGTAAGGTCGTCGAAGATGTTTTTGCCATCTCCACATCCCATGCCAAGTTTCATTCAGGATTTATTTCATCACTAATTGGGGACAAAAAAATAAAGTCTGTAGATGCAAGATTGAGGCCGTATAGTTGCTGGAGCAGCACTGGCTTCCCCATTTTGTCCTGCAACTTAGATACAATGACCGTAGTGGGGTACTGCTCCTTTGTCTGGCTCATCAGGAATTTGGGCAATAATTTCGCACATACTTTCCTCATCGGAAGATCTTTCGTCAAAACATGATGAACGATTGTTCTTTGATATTCCGTATTTTTCCATGATCGCCGAAACACGTGATAGTCAATCTTTAGCGAATAATTGAATCACTTTCTGCACCGAGTCGTCCATTTGTGATTTTGGCGGACGTCCATCATGGCAGTACGGCATATTTGAAGAAGAAAGGTAGCTCTAGCTAACAGGACACCAGAAGAACTCGGAGACACACACAGAGTACTGTGTTTGTTTATATGCTCAAAAACTTCAAGATATGTGTCTCCGTCGCAGACTAATACTGTGTGTGTGTCTTCGTTTTCGTATAGCGTCCTGTTATCGTGTGCTAGCATAGTTATTAAAGTATACCGTACCAACAAGCCCACCTTGCAACTTTCGTCGTCGTCGTGAACAGGCTTTTCTTTGTTTCCAAGAACCTCTTGTGCTACATAAAAATACGGCTTTGTTTCATCGCGTCGTGTCACTGTGGCTATTTGAAAAGTTTTCAATGTCTGCACCCTGTTTTCATTGTAGTTTCACACAAAACCTGATTGCATGGCAGTGCTCCAAAATCGCATTCAGTTTCTTTCTCGACGAGGGTGCAACAAATAGTTCTGCGCAAGGGCTTGATCCGCCTCGGCGACTACTCGCAGGCAGCTGAAACTGGACTTGTTTTGAAGCTTATATTCTTCACTAACGTCTCCACCGACAGCGCCACACTAAAAGATAAAAGTTTTGGAAAAATTTCGTACAGACCATGGATTTCTTGTCATGGCTTCGTGCTGGAAACGAGTGGGAGTTTATTTTCCTTTTGAATAGCAGAAAGAGACTTCTGTTATAATACCTGTTGTATGAATGCGCGCACAGTTTTCATGAATGTCGTGTTTCGCTCGCGCAGATTGAAAAACAACACATCCTGAGCGCATTGCTGCACGACACCACAATGCAGCTCCTGTATTCCATGTGCCACGACTGCATCTTTTATGCTGGGCCCAATACAGTTTCCGACATGGCATGGACGTTACTTATCGGTACCTCCTCGCACCCAGACTTCGAGCAGTGAGAGGACATGTTTGAGTCTTGAGGATCTGCGGTGTCTGGTAAACAGGACAGGAAAAAGCTCGGAGCATTCTAGATTAGAGACGTCGCCCACTTGAGCCGATTTACGACTACTATTCGCTACTAACGACTATAAATATCAATCCTCAATCTTCTCGTCGCATGTTAACTTGATAAACTATCACAAACATCAGCCGTAACACTTAGAACCACAGTCTTCCTGTTCAGGATACAGAGGAGGGCAATTCTTGTTCTCGTCTTGACCTCTTTATAGATTTTGCTTTTAGTAGCAAACGGCAACATCACTGGATATTTTTCTCGCTGTTCCACATTTTGTTTTGTGAATGGGACTAACCGGTACTCCATATGAAGTATTTGTCACGAACACCGCTTGACAGGTAAGCGCCCCCTCTTCTGCACAGCACGATGGCCTGTGCTGTGCAGTGGCGGTGCGCAGTCCTGCACCTACATTTTCTATAATTCTTGAAGCAGAGCGGGTAACAGATTGATCTGCCCATTCTGTTGTCTGCCTGGCAATGCAGCGTGTTTCTGCCGCCGTCGTGATTTCCGTACGTGTACTGGCGAAGAAAGTCGCAGCCTCTATCATGTTTGTCATACTTCATTGAAGACGTTCTTAAATTACCTGTTTAGGAGCGTGTGGCTTTCACTGCTGAAGGGAAATTTTTAAGCATGCTTGCTTCCCTCATTGATCCATCGTGGCAGAGAGACACGAAGGTGTCTTCGCATAGAGTTAGGAAGGGACCCAAGAATACAGGTTTTAAAGTCTCTTGTTCCTGCGATAGAGATGTACTCCTCATGCCCGAAGCACAGACGCACGTAGCCAAGCGGTTCCGTTAATCGGCTGCTAGTATAGCGTAGATGTTTCGAGACCTACGTTCGCTCCTTGGTGTGATGTGCGTGTGATGCGATGCATACCATCGCTGAATGTTCTAGCGAAGGTCGGTCCTCTCCCACGCACCTTTGTAGCACCTTCCGACGCGTTTGTGCGCCGGGAACATAGTTGCATGCGCAGCTTCCGCATCTCCGAATACCGTCGTTATTTGGCTCACAACTGCAATTCTTTCAGTTTACTGGGTCCTGGCGAAAAGCTCGGCATTCCCGTGAATATCAACTGAGCCCGGTTATTGCACGGCACAGACGTTTAGCACTCTGATGCTTTCAGTCGTGCTTTCTGCAGAAAAAAAAAACGTCGCCATCCATAAATTTATCATTAGCTGCTGCCAGGTTGCTTTGACAATGGCTGCGCTCACTGTTTACTGCGGGCGGCAATCGGAAAGGAAATTAGGCGAACTGAAGGAAATTGGCGTTTAGGTAGGGTTATGGTTTTCTCACGGATCTGACAGGCGTATGCTGGAAAAGAGAGTTTCCGGCTGCTTCTATTTCAAGAAGCGTCAATTCGGGTCGTGCCGAATTGTTGTGGACGAAGAAATAAATAAAATAACCCATTGTGCAGGATCTATCGGGAACGAGGCTCGGCCACCGCCGCAACATTTGGCAATACTATTGTTGTATGTATACGCCAGAGGTGGCTCACCTGAGCAAAGAACCGCCAACACACGGGAAATGGGCTCCTCCTTTTACGCTGTCTGTCCCACGTCACGAATCCCGTATTTTTTTTTTGCAACGAACAGCCACTGATAAAGTTACCGCGGCCCCGACATAATTCGGCGATCGGACTTCTAGCGTCCTCTATTTGATTGATACATGGGGTTTAACGTCCCCAAACCACCATACGATTATGAGAGACGCCATAGTGGAGGGCTCTGGAAATTTTGACCATCTGGGGTTCTTTAACGTGCGCCCAAATCTGAGCACACGGGGCTACAGCGTTTCTGCCTCCATCGAAAATGCAGCCGCCGCAGCCGGGATTCGATTCCGTTACCTGCGGGTCAGCAGCCGAGGACCTTAGCCACTGGACAACCGTGGTTGGGCAGCGTCTTCTGTTCCTGAGTGGAGTTTGGCGCGTGTCCGATGCGACGAGCACAGGCATGTTCATAATGCGCTGCTCGAACTAAGTGGAAACATGCAACCAAACCCTGCTCGCTTCATAATCTCTTTGCATCTGGAGCCACCTGGGAGCATTTCTGGTGCCTCATGTATTCTGAACACCGACGCAGCTACATTCACTTACCCGCACGCTACATTGCATGTATACTGATGTGCCCCTATATACTTGCGTCGCACGATTGTAGTTGTGAGTAGGGGAAGCTTGATGATTGATCTTTGGGGTTTAACGTCCCAAAATAAAAGTAAGGGGAAGCCCTCATTACTTTTAGCCTATTGCGTGCCACAGCTCTCATTGGTTTCAAACTGCAGTTTGAAAACGTGACGATGTAACCAGTGAGATTTGTGACACTCTATAGGCTTGAGGGAACGATGGCCACTCCCGCCTCCTTCCTCTTACTCGCAATACCAATAGTGTGACTGTGACCGGCAGCAAATTGCGCATCTTATTTCTCCGAGAGCAGTCTCTCTGGGCTTAGTTGAGCGGAGGTCGGGAGGTGCTAACGATGTGTCCCTCATCGATTCCCGGAACTCGTCAAAAGACAAGAAATTTGAACCCGATAGTTTGATAGAAGAAAACGAGTGCCCCCCCCCCCCCCCCGTGAAATAGGTAGTGTGTACAGGAGCCCTTGGGCTTTGTTCAGCCGCTGCACACGCACTGTATTAGATTTCGGAAGTGCCGTGTAGAGGGCGCGGTGCAGTATTGAGAAGTTCTGACGAGAACATTCGTAACAAAAAAAGATGAGACGCGCTCATACAAATTTAAGTGAATGTACACGAAGCCGGAGTTGGACTAAATTGTATGCTGTGGATGCGGAATCTTGGGAGGCATAAAAAAAATATACACCTACAAAGGCCCCGGGCGCCAGCGAGTAAGTGCACCATACCACGTCCCGCCGCGCAAGCTCGAAACGGCCTCGTGGAGTGCCTCTGTAAGCTTTCGCTCGGCGGCTCAGGCTAGCCGTGAGTTCTTATGCCCACCCTCTTCCGTACGGCAGGGGAAAGAGCTGGAGGAGGATAAGAATAAGAAGTACAGCGACGGTGAGTGCAGGATGCTTGATCATCTAGTCTTCCGAGAACGTTGCAAGCGGAAGTGGGTTAATCCTAGTACGAAACAAAAAAAGCAAGCGAAAATAAAGTGATCATGCGAACAAATAAGGAAGCGAAAAGAATGAACAAAAACTCGCTGAGTACACTACGACACAAAGCGAAAATAAGGTCGAAATAATCTGGTCATCTCTTTGTGCGTTGCGAGCGGTATTCGCAGACTTATATGCGAGCGCCGAAACAGGGAGAGATGATATATTCAAACGGGGAATGGTTGGCCGCCAAAATAAATAAATAAATAAATAAATAAATAAATAAATAAATAAATAAATAAATATATAAAGACCTGCACCACGGAGCGGCTTACACTCGGGGAAGTTACTGGGCATCACTTTGAAAGCTTCACATGCGAAGATTTTTATTCAGTGCCCGTACGCTCAGACACGTCTTGACTCTCTCCAGCGCTTCTCTGTAGTCTTTGTGGGAATTGTACCGAGATTTGCGTGCCTCCTCAGTGCTCGCTCTACAGATTGCGCGTCTCTCGAATCTACACAAGGGGCGAAGTAACAGACAAGCGATACCTCGGAACTATAACTCTCGTCGCAGACTCGGTGGTTCTTCGCCGGTGCCACAGGTTAGCGTTTGCTTAGGTTGTGGCGACCGGCTTCAACGGCGTGGATTTTGTCGCGGCCCCGTGGGTGGGTTCGAGTGTACGCTCCTCACCAGCTCGAGTGGCGAACGACAAACAGGAAGTGCTCGCGCTGCCACGCGCCAGCGAGCACGCGCTGCATATTTCAGCAGCTCGCGCGGTGCACCTCACCTTCGGCGCCGGCCACGGCTCCATTATTTA
Source organism: Rhipicephalus microplus (assembly GCF_043290135.1). Taxonomy (NCBI): domain Eukaryota; kingdom Metazoa; phylum Arthropoda; class Arachnida; order Ixodida; family Ixodidae; genus Rhipicephalus; species Rhipicephalus microplus. Next base: position 45,775,830 of record NC_134710.1, on the reverse strand, counting down.
GGGGTCCCCGTCGTCTGCGGGCCCGGCGCGAAGGGGCCTCCGCTTTTTTGGCGCGCACTCTCGCTGATGAGTCCGTCTGTGTACTCATTGCGCTTCCCTTGCGGAGGAGGGAACCCCCACCAGTGAATTTCTCGCCGCCGGCCGTGAGATTGACCGGCGCCGCGAGTCTCGTCTGTTATTCACGAGTCGTTCCTTATAGAAACTGGCGCTCTTGAAAAAGAGGGCGCGGCAAAGAGATAATGGTTGTTCGTGACTGTGCAAGGAGGAGACTGTCTTTCAAAGAGCAGGACCAAAAAATGGTGGCACCAGGCTTCCTTAATCTAAACTGACGTTGAATATTACGGGGTGGCTAAGACGGGTAGGAGAATACGTAGAAATAGTCCAAATGAAAAATGAGTCATCGGGCTATTCACGCAGAGCACGTGATTGGCGCCTATGTGTTACGCTGTCAACGTGTCGCGATGTCCTGCTGCAGACGGCTGATGTTGCGCTGCCTGATGCCAGTGGGAGATTCTGGCTATGTGTAAATTCATATTTATTTTATTTACAAGCGTTGACGAAATCGCGAGGAAAATTGTAATTAATAGCCAAAAGCTACTTAGTAGTCTGACGTATACCTAAATTACGCAAGTGGTGTATTGCCGGTAACAAAATACGTGAACGCTTATTTCACATCCACACAGAGAAATAAAAAAAAGAAAGGAAATGCGTTGAAAAGCACTTCTAAACATTTTTTAGATCTACTGGAGAAAAAATATATTATGCACTATCCGAGAACAAGTATTAAAACAAGGGCACATCATCGATTGTTATTTACGAAAGTCGATATAAAAGCGACAATATCAGTAGCAATGGGAGTTATGTGCATTAGTGGACTATTTTTTACGTAAAAATATTGTAAATTGATGTGTGAAGTGCCCTGCGTGGGTTTTTCCAGCGGTATGAACGTTCAAAGATCATTTTATTCAATTAGTAAACGAAACATTTTTATGACGCAATGCTACTTGGACCGAAACACCATTGCCAAGCCTGGTCTGGCAAAAACGGTAACGTGAGAAGTTTGGTCCAATTGCCATGCCACAAAGCAAAGGGAACAAAATAGTTTTCTAAGAAATGCTGGTTCGGCCCAGTGGGGTAGACACTCGGCTTCGGTGCGTGGGGTCACATGTTCTGAACAATTTTACTTCTGTGATTTTTTTTATGGAATAACTTTCATTATAGCATTTACCGAGGTGACGCCATAACGAAAGCGAAAACACTGGCCGTGGACAAGGAACGCGTGGATAACATAAGCTGCCGGGAGCAATAGCGACAGTGCCCGTATACACAGCGCACCTGATGGTTGCACCAGCGTCGTACGTCAAGGCATCCACATGAAGAGTGGAGCTGTTTAAGCTGGCCGTAATCTGCGCAACGCAAAGCGAAAACTCCGCGCCGCAACAACGTCACCGCACGTTGCTCAGCAATCGGTTGCATAGTTCACGATAACTGTGCGCCTGCCTCGCTAGTCCATACATGGCTCCGCCACAAGCCCACCTGTGTGGACCTCTCACGTAATCGCTCCATCGCGTCAGACGTGACGTCACGGCCAACTGCGCATGCTCCTCTTCGTTCCGTGTATAGCCGGCGCATCGAGGCTGAATGCCACGAGTACACATGGCGACACCGAAGGAGGTTCGCACTACCAATGCGGAGCCGAGAGAACGAAACACAAAGAAAGAGGAAGCCCTAAATGCAGAGAAGGAAACAAAGGGAAGAAAGATTTAGAAAGAAACCGATGCACCCAATCGAACCAATCGATACTTAGCCAATATTCGGGGTTTACAATGTGACCCCGTGAACACTTCGTGCACCGGGGCCTACTCAATGCACATATACCGGTCAGCTCTGCTGTGCTCCAGCATTGCGCAACTCAGTGCAAGCTGTGCAAATGTCGTAAAAATTCCTTGGTGATTGCCTGTAGCTTACTGAAATATGTCAACTGCCTTCGTGAGAGCAACATATACGCGTGAAATCTGTAATTACGTCGGGCATTGCCTTCCTCATATCTTGTACAGTGTGTTCAATTTCTGCATTATGAAGAAATGGTGGTACAGTACAAAATTTGTGATATACCTTCCCGACATGTAGTAGCCGCATAGTTTAGAACGAATGAACGTTTCCGTGACCAACGAATAGCATTGAACAGCGCTATTTGAGTGGAGCACATTGGAGATTTACGCAGCAGAAATGATAATTAAGAATACGCTTCAATATTACCAGCGTGAATATGGAAAGCTGAAGGGGTGATAGCATATCGACGCATAGCGGAGTCTATGGAAGTAGAAGGCTAAAGAAATGAAGAGCGTCTGGATGAGTGAACAAGCGCTGGGAAGGTGGTTTTGTTTTTGTAAACATGCGCAACCACGATGTCGCTTCGTGGCACGACCATGGCCGTACTACTATAGTCACCGCCAAATTCAAATGTCCGGTTTCAATTAACGTTTATTAAATAAACTACTTGCACTAAATCAATAGATAAAGAAATTGTAATTTAATTGCAGAAAGCGTTATAATGAGTGAGACTAATCTAGATATTCTGAAGCTGTGAGGAAATGTAATTCATTACGAGTAATGATTCACTTGTGAATCTTTCTAGCGGAGAAAATTAAGCGCTAACTTGAAAAACAAGAAAGACTGAAGTGAGTTGAAGCAAAAAAAAAACAATACTTTGAGTAATTATCACTAATTTCGGACCTGATTGCATTACCTCTAGTGACAACAAGAGAATTATGCAGCAAGAGGACTTGAAAGGGAATACGTGTACATATTGAGGACAGGAAGCGAGAAGCTCCCTTCGAAACTTTGCAAAATATTTCACTTTGTTCTTGTACCACTTCAATTCCAAAATAATCGACCCAAATTTTCTGTAATCACTCTTGCTCACGCCTTGCATTCATGCTGTAATGACAGAGGCGCTACTAATAAATCAAATGAAGATGGTCATACTGAATGAAAATGTATTCGGTGCTTCTTTAAGAGTGTCAATGCACAACGCTAGTCATTCGTAGGCGCATTTAGCCATTGGTCGGCCGCATTAGCAGATGGCATGTTGAGCACAAGGATTGGGCTGAATTTATTCTTATGAATAGGAATATGGCCAGCTCTTCTTTGAAATACGGTCCGAGGGATCTCAGAGGGCTTAACAATAGCATTAGCAAACAAACACAAATACCTTTAAAATTAAAGGCGCTCAGAGTCGCGTAGCTAATAGAGTTTAATTTATAAATGCGGTGCTGGTTTACTTCACCCCGTAACAGTTGCATTGTAGTGATGAAAGAAGGTTATTCTGCGGGCTTGTTCATTTGCTTGACTCAACCTTAGTGAAAACATGCAGATGATGAAACCAAGGAATGTAGAGGGGTTGTTAATTGTAGTGTTGAAACTGCCATGTCGCAGTATTATATTGCAGCGAAAATAACTAAAGCGTATGAAAATGCAACTTACCGCAGGCAGTAACCGAACCTGCAACCTTCGGACAACGTGCCCAATGCTTCACCAATGGAGCAACGGTGGTGGTCCCTGCCGTCGTCACGTTGTCTTTTCGCCTGTTTTACTTTTTTTCACACCTGTATCGCAATTTCCACAATGCAGTTTAAATACCACATTTAATGTAGCCTAAGATTATCTTCTGATTTTTAACAAGGGTTCACTGTATAGGTTTTCGCGAACCATTTTCAACTGCAAGTGTTTGCTTCGTTCTCCGCTTTGAAGCTTGAGCTACAACCGTGGAAATGGCTACTGTTAGTGCAGAATATTTCCGAAAACTGCTTTAACGTACGTAGGTAAATAGTGCGTTCGGGGGGCATGTCTGAGAAATACAACTTAAGAGAGTTGCTGCACAGGATAGTTGGTGTCCCATATACTTCTGAAGGTACGTTGCGCAGTTTATTTTATTTTGTTTTATTTTATTTGAAGTACTCTGAAGGTAGATACAGTACATTATAGAGAACAGGAGCAAGTACGAAGAGATGAAAAAAAAAAGACGAAAAAGATACATGAAAAATCAAATCTAGAGAGTACAGTAATATGTATAGTAACGACAAAAAGTAAAGGAGAAGACTGATTTAAACACTGCTTATACAAAATGTACCATTCAATTGAGTAATTCAGATATGAATATAGTAATAACAAAAAGTACAAGGTCAAGAGCTCCGAACACTAACCAAGAAAAAAAAGAAAACAGATGACATGGTTTTACAATTCAAGATCACGTTCCGAAGAATATGTTTGAAAAAAGTGTCTCTACAAATCCGCCCAAAGGTCGGAGAAACGTGTCATTGGGATACACTCAAATGCCTATATCATGCACGTCTAAAAATATTCACTGGACTTGCGAAAACGCCGGCATTATAAACATAAAAAAAGAGAGAACAAAGCTGATTAAGGGATGCCATGCGAAAGCTATTTTAGAGCGAATCGAACGATCGAACGACTACACAATGATAAATCGGGAATCTGTGCACGTGGGTCCCCAGTGTGTCTAAAGAAAGTTTGTCGTGCTCTGCACGGGAGTCAATGTCGCCTACCCGCAGGGACGTTGCCCAATCCTTTTGTGTATGACAGCTGTTGCTGAGTTGCCACTGACAACACGCTTGTCGATTATTCGTTGAGGAGGGGGGGATGTAGACGGATCTTGCTAGAGCCATGAGGTTGCGTGTTACTTGTGTATGCAGTTCACTGTTACATGTCTGCTGATAGGAAAAAGACTGTAACTTTGTTTTGTACTTGTATTTTTTTGTTTCAACTTGCTATATTTCTATAGAATATGCCTGACCATCTCCTATCTTTAGAAAGATCTGCTACGAAGTATACTTGACATTCTTAGAAGAGCTCAATGTCATATCTTTGAGCACGTGAATTCCTCCCTACATTGCTAATGTGCGCACTTTTGTAGAAACGTGCTTTTTACCTCTTCCGCAAGGAGAAACCAAAGCTGGTGCGCACTGGTGAAACATGCAAGTTGGTTACTTGCGAAATTCGTTCACGCGCTCTCGTATTGATTGATAAGGCTAACGCCACCTTACTTCGCTGTGTCCTCCTTTGCTACCTTTTTTTCCAACGCAAACGCCAGGATTCTTCACTGGCTAATAATTTAGTACACATTCGCGTCGTTACTTTGCGATCGATACGGCTGGTAAGCAGCTTGACGGCAATTCTTTCACTAGCCGGGCCTTCGGGCCCTGGGTCATCGGTGATTGCGCTGAGCCAGTGGTGGGGCGCCGTGGCAATCGCATCCAGCGCTGCGCGCCTAGGTAGCGTGCGATATTCAAGTGTTACCTACGCATCCCTGAACACAATGCAGACGCACACACCAAAATACAACTATTACTTCCTGATTTGTTGTCTTTTATTCATGTTCCAGGTTATATGTGACAGAAGTTTGAGTGGGATTTTTCCTCGTTGTGAAGAGCGCACGATGCCGGTAATACACACCGAAATCATGTTGTTAATTATTGGTGATATCTTTCACTGCTGACCTGCTCACTCTTTTCAAGTTCGCTTCCCCTAAATCTACGCGCGGAAACCATCAGCCTGACTTCTACAAGCACCGGGTGAGAACCTCGCGTCTTGCAAACGATAAGTTTTGATTTCGTGCATTATTCGAAGATCACTAATTTTATTTGTAGCACGGCCGGCCTAGCACACTCTTACCACTGCAAACGACGATTCTATTCAGCAGAAAGAAAATGTGCGGTGCCCAAGTCAGCGTCATTTGTTTTCCCTTGCTGGCTTCTGCATCACAGAGAAACATTGCTACTGAAGAAATACGTCGTCCAAACGTAGTTTCTCCCCCCTCCCCCTCTCGCGTTACAAGGAGGGTACTGTCAGCTTTTGTTAGCCCGCCGAAGCAAAGAGAAGTCAGGGGCGAATAGACAGGAGCTGCCGGCGGCCCACCAACAGAAGGGTCTCTTCGCCGAGGATCCGCTACCCGGCATACCAATAAAGAGTGCGCTCGTGCTTCATGAGTGGGGTGGGCGCCGCCATTTTCCCTCGGGGCACTCAGTGGGCAGAGCGCTGGCACACCTTGTGCACTCCCGGCGAACCGGCGAGCGGCGAAACTTGCACAAAGGGCCTCAGTGTTTCTGCGGCAGGGCCGCCCTCTTCTCCACGGACAGCTGCTTTGTCTGCCGTGCCGGCTGCGGGAAAGAACCTCTGCCTGCTCGTTTTGCATTGCCGTCGATTGCTTTCCGCTTTCCTCTCGAGTCATTCCTGCAATTTTTTTTTCATCCACCGATGTGCGTACGAAAAGACTGCCTGCCTGATTACGCAACTTGTCGTGAAAGCGGAAGTGGCAGGTTGATTTCAGTTGAGATGGTGGAAAAAAAAAAGAAAGAGTGTGGAGACGAATAAAAAAACGCGAATCAACCGTTCCGTCAGTTTAGCTACTGCGTGTGAAAGCGAAACTTTGTCGGGAGAGCCAGCGAACGTTTTGTGATGTGGTAGCTATGCGGAGGCTGTCTAGTTATAGGATGCTACTTTCGAGGTGGAATCGTTAATCCGCTTGACTCTAGAGATATTGTACGTGATTGGCCTATAGGACAGCCTCTTTATATCCAGTAATGCAAAACCTGCTCTGCCTATGTGTTAGTGCGAGTGAACTCATCCGCTACTTTATTCAGTGTGTGGTTGAGGGGTGAACGTCACTAAATTTACGTATGTTCTTTTAGGAGCTTGCAGAGCAAGCTTCTTATGCTCACGCTTTTTCCGGCAGCCACATCCGGCATGTAAACCTGGGTTTTCAGCATACACTTCTTCGGTCGCTGCTCAAGGCGCCCTCTCTGCTGATTTCAACAATGCTCAATAGATGGCGCGCTGCCACCCAAGGCTTTGGTTTTCGATGGCCCGCCCACTCGCCTCCACCTGACTACGTCTACTTCATTCTCGTCACTTTGTACACACGGCAGCACGATACAAGTTCCTACGATGAGTGTTACGCACGGGTAACGATATTCTCCCAAGCCCCTTCACTTGCCTGCTTTCAATAGCGTTGAAGAACACGTGATAGCTCCACGCCTGCCATTTATGAGGGTTAGGCATTTGACTCACGGCCGCTTCCAGTATGACATAAGGGGGCAGGTGTTCAACGGGCCGATTCATGAGGCCAACACTCTGCAGTGCCGGCCGCGGAGAGTGCCCGACAACGGTTCTTCCGACGCACACATCATGCGCCGGCTTGTTAACAAGCCTTTCTTCAGAAATGGTCTGGCCAAGAAACGCCCCGTGTATCTCCGGGCCAGCTCTTTGTGGATATGGCGGTAATTTTTTTTTTGTTCGATGTCACTAGCGTGTGATATTGCCACTGTTAGGCTATTTCTTAATACCTCCCCTTCAGCCTCATAATCACTGATTGATACGTAGGGTTTAACGTCCCAAAACCACCATATGATTATGAGAGACGCCGTAGTGAAGGGCTCCGGAAATTTCGTCCACCTGGGGTTCTTTAACGTGCACCCAAATGGGAGCACACGGGCCTACAACATTTCCGCCTCCACCGGAAATGCAGCCGCCGCAGCCGGGATTTGATCCCGCGACCTGCGGGTCAGTAGCCGACTATCTTAGCCACTAGACCACCACGGTGGGGTCAACCTCGTAATCTGCCAAAAACAAAACTTCATCCACCAGTACCATTGCGAATTGAAAACGTGACCAGTTTCAATGAAATTATTTTGGGAGGAAACATACGCAATCAACAAATGTGATATCGAGTAACCTTCAAGTTTCACAAGTTGTATGGTGCGTTGTGTTCTATCCCAACTTTAAGCATGTCTCTGTATGTACACATATCATTATATTGCAACGATAAAGACCTGAATACCTTATGGTGAGCTTCGCTAACAAGCCTTTTTTTCCTTTAAAGTGTGCGTTGTTCTCAGAGAAGTAAAGCAATCATACACCACAGCAAATGCTTATTACTTGTAGGTTCTTTTCATACACAATACTGAATGACCAAAAAAGTACGTGAAGCTGTGCAACAGCAAGCTGAACAACATATGATGTGTTCGAATCGCGGAAAGCTTAAGTACGTGTAACCAGATTATATTTAACAATGTTTACGTACGCAGTCTTTATCACACAGAGCCTCTGACAACAAATTCACAGCCATTCGAAAACTGAGAATGCTTAAAATGCAACAGTTTTTGCAAAATCTAAAAAAATATTAGTGACGACCCCAGAATAAGCTTTTTTAATCACTGGAAACAAAAATGTTACAGTTTCACCGCAAGGGTGAAGCAGTGAATGCAATAGCAACAAATTCGAATGTAACGCGGAGAACGGCAAGCAGATCAAAACGCGCAGCGCGCTGCTCACGCACAAATGACTCACAAAAAAAAAAACGCACACACAGTACGAGAGCGAACTAACAACGTTTACAGTTTGACACTTACAGCACTGTTTGAACAAGAAGATGCACGAAACATAATCGCTCGTATAGATGAGTGCTAACTAACAAGTGTCCTAGTTGTTACTTCTCTGTGTATCAAAAGCACGTTCTTTTCGCAAACAGGGCCTGTGCAGCGAGCGAAGTGACCATCGGTGCACGAATCCCCCCCCCCCCCCCCATTGAAGGATAAGCGCGCGCACACAATTATTTACCCTCCGCCCTTCCACGGGGCAAAGTGCGCGTGGGAGATAAGCGCATGACGGCGCATCGCAAAAAGCTGGGCGCCGAGCTATGCTGAGCGCGCTTATTGCGCCATCTCGTTGGTAATGCTCAAAACACGCTATCTCCTCCTAGATGGGCAGTGCCAGCGGTAAGTGGTAGATATAAATAGCTTTCCGTTTCAACGGTGGTAAACAGGTGCTCCGTAGTTAGTAACTCAGTGGTTAACGCCTCGCGCTCACAAACGAGGAATCAGTCGTTTAATTCCGCGTGCTGAAGTCTTTTCCTGAATTACTATTTCTTTTTTGCGCTTTCATATATATATATATATATATATATATATATATATATATATATATATATATATATATATATATATATTACTTCGAGAATGGTGCAGTATAGGAAACAAAACAATAAAATATTTATTTAATCCTAACAGTTTCGGCTGGTGGACCAGCCTTCTTCGGAGGATGTAAGTGAAATGATACAAGTTCCCGTAGCAGAGGGTCACCCTCACAGTTTAAAGACCCTCCAAAAAAAGAGAGAGAGAAAAAGACAAGCGGGCGAACGAGGTAGCAACAGACAACAAGAAGCAGAAGAAGGAGAGGAACTAGAAAGGAGCGACGGAGAGCCGCCGGAATATATATATATATATATATATATATATATATATATATATATATATATATATATATATATATATATATATATATATATATATATATATATATATATATATATATATATATATATATATATATATATATATATATATATATATATATATATATGTATACATATACGGGGACTGACAGCGACTCCGACACTGGCGGGAGAAAGCAACCGAGAGGGTCCATATAATTGCTATCGCTATAGAAGGTTCTACTGCCCCTGTAAAGCGTGCTTTTACTGTTAGACAGAACTGTCTTGCAACAGAAGTTTTTGTAAGGTAAGCCAAAAGGTTAGTTTTACAGCGAAAGCTATGAGATCACAACCCGGGTCACTCCCAGTTGCATGTTGTCCGTCGCTGCCGCCGGTGTCCGTAACCACATCGCGCGAAATTAGGAAAGAAACCTTGCACCAATTACACAGTGGGGCTTGAACCCGAGTCCACTGCGTGCCAGCCCAATATTATACCACTGAGTTACGCTGGTGCTTGTAACTTGTTGTCAAACTTGCCTTAGGCAGGCATGACCCAGCACCAATGGCACAGTGGGGCTCGAACGCGGGTCCGCTGGGTACCAGCCCAGTTTTCTACCACTGAGCTTACTCTGCTGCTTGTGAGTTGTCAAACTTGCCTTGGCAGCCTTGATGTCGGGAAAGCAATCGCGTTAATATGATTTATAAAGCGTTTTACAACAGGGAAAGAAACACCAGTCGCCCCACAATGCGATTAGTGTAACGAGTGGGCCGTCCAATGCTCCAACCTATTGCAAAAGCTTGTTCTTGTTTCCCTACTAACTGTGGTGCATACCCACTTCAGCCATGATTCCTCATCGTCGTCAGCCACTGCATGGGCAATTGGCACAAAATTCTTAGCAAGTGTTTAGCGGATACCATGCTTCTCAGAAGAATGACAAAAAATAGCATAGCGAATGCCAGCTTACTACCCAAAAGTTTATTATCAATACCCTAGATGGTACAAAGCAAGTTTTCTTGCAGTAGTTACCCAATCAGTGTTTAGAAAAGGCTATGAAAGGCCGCTCTTCTAGCTTTCGCTGTGACTGTGCTGCGCTTACCGCGTAGGCCGGGCGTTTTTTTAGCATGTTTGGAGTATTTCGTCAATACTATGAAATGACGCATAAAAAGCACAGGCGATGCAGGTTACTTTGTGTACGTTTGGCTTATTTGTACTTTAATACTGCGTAATGCGAGCCGGATGGTGATTGAAACGTTGCCAGCGGATAGAGGTCGTTGCGACTTTCTATTTAGAGGTTACCAGAAAAAGAGAAAAAAATTGCATGTGAGCTAGCTCTGCCGTGCTCGTCAAGCACTCTGCTCACCTAGTTTTATATTACACACAATTTCATCACTTGAGCTCTACTGCGCCGGTGAATAAACAAAACAAAGCAAAAAGGAACGGCTGTGAAATTCTCTGTGCCGAAAAGTTCACCACACCAAGAAAACAGTGGGTGCCATGGCTTTCTAATTCAAATCGCTTGCACCTCAAATGGAACGTACGATTACGTTTAGTTAACCGAAATGGGAATGCCAAAAAATAAAGCAGTATTCTTCATTAGCACTCACGTAGATTTCGTTTCAATGTCATTAGTGTAGTCTCACTTACCATGACTGAGTAGGAGGTAGTGATACGACCCCGTGGTTTTCTTGTTCTTGCTTTCGGAGTAACGATGTATTTCTGTTTCTAGTTCTCAACCTGGATTCTATTTTACCGCTTTCGTTGCGATAACGTTCGTCGTTTCACTTGCGGAGGAAGCAGTGCTTCGTCCTGAGCGCGGGATCTGACCTGTTGGAGGGAAGGTACATACCATCTGGGACCACGCGCCAGCGCGATAGTGCTGTCAAGCTCCGACAGGCTCAACGAATCTGGGGACCTTGGTTTGACTCTGCTAGTTGCACGTCGACTCGAGACACATGTGTCTCCATCATCTATCAACTCGCTTCACCGTTTTCGCCCTATGCGCGGCCAGTCTGCGTGGACGATTCACGGTAATGCTTCAACGTGGGTAAGTAAAAGCAGTCTGTAGGCCGAAGGAACAACGGGGGTCTGCGAGGAGAGTGCTTGTCCGTTAATCTCAGTCTCGACCAAAAACGAAGACACACTATTGAAAAACCCCCGTTCGGACCAGTTTCAGAATCGGCTATGTTTTTTCTGACAAATCTTTCCTGGTGGTTCGGCCTGCACGACAATCCGATCGATGGTCGCACAAAAAGGAATGTTCCGCGTCTCAGTGCGCGCGCGAAAAAGAAGTCTCCCGGAACGCATTAGGCACGCCCGTCATTTAGTCTCGGCTTGAAATACTAAATAAAAAAAACTCTTTCTCAGAAAGCCTAACGGCGCACGCGCTGGGCAAAGAATAGAAGAATAATGGGAGTTGTGGTTGTTTTACTCATTATCTTTTAGTATTTTTTTACAGTAACGTTAGTCAGGGTCCCGAAAAGAAACCGGCCCTGCAGACCGTATACGAGATTCTATTGCCCCTACGCTCCACATTTTATTGTTCACGACTTCGTGTGTTTTGTGCTTATTCTTTCTCGTCATCACGCAAGCAGTGCGTGCCGGGAAGCGCCACGAAACTGGGCACAAAGGGCTCGAGTGCTGAACACTGGCAACGTGGATGTATAATTTTTGAGAAGAGAAACTCGGCGCGTGACATAAAGGACGAGCTACGCTCTTGCTTCTCGCAGGCCTTTCACTGACATGTAGTTGCTACACCTCGTGCATTTCTTGAAAAATAAATTTTTTTATGGTGGTTATTTTCTGCACCAGCCAATATAAAAGGCTCATTGTTTTTCACCCGGCGACAATAGACGCCATGGCTTCAAAAACTTTCTGGCGGTTCTGGTGAGTTTGGGCTTCGTCTAAACTTGGCGTCTCGAATATATGTTTTACGACAGCATATTGTGTGATCGCTAGCTTTTGTAAAGAGTTGATGGATAGGTTGAGTCAAGAAACAAAATTTCGTAAACTCGTGTTTAAAAAAAAAAGTTGTATTCTCGTAACCTCGCATTCATACCTGCTTTGAAGGTAGATAATTTTTGTCTAATAATGAAATAACTGAATAACAAGAAAGTTCCCACGAAACTGAATCTGTATTCACAAAGCTTTGTTTCCGTAAGTGCCTCTTGTTATAAACCTGACATTTATGAACATTATTATTTGTGATAACGAGTAATCTGATCAACTTATTTTATGGCCTGGTAATTTAGTGACGTTAGGAACTGCTTCAAAAATAACTCTAAAAATATTCATTATTTTATTATTTTTTACTAAAAGTAACAAAAACAAGTTGGTCGGAGTGCGAAACCATAAAAGTGACGAGGAGGCTAGCAGACAGAATGGTCGCCTCGCATCAATACTCTAAGCATTGAATAAGGCTGCTGGGAGGCCCCGGCACTTCTAACTTTAAACGAAAAGGCTCGATGTTTGCTGCACGCTTTAACATGATGCAGAGACTTAAAACTTGTCACAGAGTCCAGCCGCGATGCAAGGTCTTTCTTCAGACAAAACAACGATCAGATCTTGACTCCCCCCTCCAATCCAACTATTCTTAGTGAAGGGAGGGTCAAGAAAACATAGGCACAGATTATAAGGACTCGTCAATGAAGCAGCGAAAAGTTTTTTCATAAAGAGGAAATTGGCTCGTTCAATGCAATTTCTAGGTTACTTAATTACTTTTGAAAATTAGTATTGAAATAATGATTACTTTGCATAAAGATTGTGTAAAACTTTGGGCTATTTTTGCGTAAGAGACTTTTAAGATTACGGGCTCTGCTCTGAACACAAATAAATTCATGGCTTACTATACGTTTATCGCTAATTTTGTTTAAGCCGTCATGGAGTTCTATAAAGCTTCATTGGCTGCTGTTATACTCCGCCAATACATCTCATCTAACCTGGATGCATATGTATGTATGTATGTATGTATGTATGTATGTATGTATGTATGTATGTATGTATGTATGTATGTATGTATGTATGTATGTATGTATGTATGTATGTATGTATGTATGTATGTATGTATGTATGTATGTATGTATGTATGTATGTATGTATGTATGTATGTATGTATGTATGTATGTATGTATGTATGTATGTATGTATGTATGTATGTATGTATGTCAACAGAATGCAAGCATGCATTCACATATGTCATTTACGTTGACTTTATTATTCAGTAAAACAATAAGAATCGCGCCTCCAAGTGCCTATCGTTAACTTTGAAGTGACGGTGCCTTTGCAATTTTCTTTGCATCGATTCCTGCGGTTCCACACAAGTGCACCAAATCCTCGTCGGTGACCTGTAAACGTGCCATGCAACACAAGGCCTCCAGTATTTGCCTCTATTTGCTTTGTGTTTTAGACGGAGCATCGTAGTTGCGTGCTTGCTTTGAAGAATTCATGAGGTGGAGCTTGGCAAACGAAATTGCCCCCTCAACGTCTCAGCCGCTGATGCGCCAACAACTCGAGAATATAAAAATCAGAATCAATGCTGTCAATCAGATTTTGTTCTCTGTAAAGAAAACGCACTATCTGGGGGCGATTGCATATCTGCTATTTATAAGTTTAAATCAGTCTACAAGAATATATAAAAATAATAGAGCAAAATCGAAGAATTGTGTTTTCTTGAAACGTAAGTGATTGCTTCTTGCATTAGTCATGAAGGCAAAGAACGCATGGCTGAAACTTGCAGCATTCAATGTACGTACAGGCCAGACGAATGAAATACAGGGTGGTGAAACAGAAGTCAGGTACAAGAAAAGCGTCGCACCTTAAACGAGTCTACAGAGAAGGAATGTCAACATGAGATTTTCTTAGCAGATTCTTGCCTCGAAAAGATTTTGTTCTCCTTCTGTAGGCAGCTGGCGTACTTTTTCTATCGCGTCTACAGTTTAGGTCAGACAGTTTCGTTATCGTAAGAAGTGTGTGTTAATGTTTTATTATGCTTCATTAATGCGAGAGTGTTAAACAACAGTCTCTCAGAAAATGTGGTGTCAGTGTCGGTGGTGTTGAATGTGAGTGAAGAATCCCTGTGAATGCAAAAAATAGAAAATCAGGCGGCGAGCCAAAAACTAATCTAGACTGTGATTCTGAGCACTTAGAACACTTCCCTAGGTGGCAGTGACGTGCCCAATCACACAGTCACCACTGTACTTTAAACATGTAAAGAAAATGCTTCAAAGTTTCGTCATATCAGTCGAGGAGATATGTTAGCAGACGTAATGTTACGTGGCAGATCCATAGAGTCGCACCAGGTGTCATATCATGTGAATTGCATAAAGGGGAAGTGGCTAGAGTTGTCCACTCATTACAAAGCTGTCAGCCATAAGTCATCATCATTATCATAATTAGGCTAAGCATCAACAAAGCTTGCGTTGACGTAGGTGAGCATATTGGCTTTGCAGACACGTAGCGGGCACTTCGTTATTCGGCAAAATGTTCCATTATGGCCCAGTGGGTACTTCACAACTATGCTTGCCATAGACGCCCTTAGAGAGTTTACAGCGGCAAACCTTACGCGCCTTTCCTTACGCACGAGTGAGGTGCCCACCGGTAAGGGAAGGCTGATAAGCGAATGGGAAGCTGATGCGAGCTGCGCCCGAAATGCTATGTCTGCTTCCGCTCTGAAATTCTCAGCTTAAAGGGGTACTGTCACAAAACTTCGTGACCGAAAAAGACTGCGGGATCGATTACCGTGAACATGCGCATATCATCTGCAAAGTATCAACAGCGAATATAGCTTGGAAGGTATTTTAAATTGATTTTGACGTTTGCATGAGCGATCGCATCCATCGCGCTGTTGACACCCTGAAAGGGAACCCTTGGGGACCCCCTACTTCGATCACGTGACCCCGCTGCAGCAAGTTATGACGACGTCAGAGCTGGGGCGGATCCATCCACCCATTCTAGGGGGGGGGGGGTTCAGTTGAATTAACACCTGAAAGATGGGTGGGGTCATTACATTTGTACTAGTCTAAAAACCCCATAATCGCATAAATACTGTTAATGTGTACTCACAGTGGTCCCACTCATTTGTCCTAACTGGTGACAGCAGGTGGATGGCAAGCACTGAAGAGAAGAGCGGGGGGGGGTGCTGACAGACTTTGGGGAGGGGGGCGATCGCCCCTACCACTCCCCCCTCTGAATCCGCCACTGCGTCATAGCCGCAATTTTTCTTTGGTCACGTTTGCTACATCAGACTATACTGCTCGCGCATCCGTGGTGGCGGAGCACGAGTTGAACGTTTTGTCTTTGATGACACTGCTGTACAGTTTCATGTTTGAAAAAAACTTCTTGATGTGAACCGCGTGGAAGTGCGTCACAGTTCTGTGTGCCGACTTGGTCGAGCGTTAATAGCTAGGCGGTAATAGCTGCGACCGGTGGCTTGCCCTCCTTGAAACCCAAAGTGACACTGATCGGTGATAACGAGCCTGTAATTAATTATCTGCTGCAGAAAGAACGATGTGTCGTGTTTTGACTAATAGGACCCCAGAAACACATTGCAGCAAAAAAAAAATCAACAGAAAAACGTGAGGCTACCTCTTTTTACAACATCGAAGCTGTTCTAGCTCGGCGTAAAATGTGTGGCTGTTCCCGAAAGCTAATGGTTGTGTGCCACTGATAAGATGTGTGGCCATGACACAATACTTTCATCATCATGAAGAGGCATGTGCCATATTATTTGGGCAAATCCTACTCGTCACCAGCCTTAACGGAACGTTATAAATAGTGCAGTGCGTGTGTGTGACTGTAGGAGTTATGTGTTTATCACTGTATCTATCAAAGTCATCACCCGACACCAGGAGTAGCATGTCAGGTGAAAAGCCAAGCAAACTTCTCCAGCTCTCCATTAAAACAATTCTCTCTCTCACCAGTCACCGCTACGGCGTAGCCTGTAATAACCTTGAGAACGAGTACAAGAAAAAAAAAGGAAAAAAAAGAGAGAAGCAAAGAAAAAGAAATGTATTATGTTATACATTCGTAAAAGTGCTGCAGTGCGAGTCAAACTGGCATTTTAAACAACAACAACATCATGCAGGCAGACAGACAGCATGCGGACTGTCTCTTAAAGTCATAATCAGCTTTCCTAGGATTACTTTACTGTGCATGCTAAATTGTCTGTTTCTTCCGTGTGGTTATTATAACTATATACGCGTCTATTCATCGTATTGTAATTTGATTTTAGCGCCCACGCATAGGACCATTTCTTTTGCGTTTCGATTCGCTGTATGCTTCTTTAAGTGTTCAATCATTTATTGCGTCGTTTCTTCATTACTGCTTCAGTTTAACACATTTAATAATTATTGGTAATAATTACCATAATCGATAATTATTAATTTAAAAATATAACAAATTCAGTATTATTTAATAATTAGTTGTGTTACCGTACTGTGTTAACACTATGTCCTTTGTAATATCCTCTCCGACGGCTTCAAGAGAGTATTGTAGCAGCAACATCAACAACGACAAACTAATCAAGAAAAGAAAAACCATTGAACATAACTTCAGCCATGCCCCACAATTTTGAAAACGCTGTGTGTATTCTGATAGTTCTCCTGTTATGCGTTTCTCGTATCATTTTCTACCTGAAATGTACCTGAAATCATAAGCCGCCTTTTAATACCGAAGAAAATCAAGAGTGTACATACTCCTTATAAACCGGATGTGCTCCGAGCACTAAGTGAGCCCTAGGGACTTTCTTACGTCGGTGCGAGTCCCGGTCGTGAATGAAAACTATCTCTTTGTTCGAGAGAGCCTATTTTAGGGGTTGCCGGTAGTACAACCATTTTCTGTGCTCACCGCTCGTAGTATAAACAGAGTGAGAGCAGCGAGGCTCTTATCCCGTCTTCACTCTTCCTATCGTAGTACGCAGGGGGAAAATACTTAAGCCCTTTCGCGAGCCTGTGCCTCGCGGCCGCCGCTGCGAGCGCAAACATAGTATCCAAAAGGTTTCGTTTAGGTTCACGTATCTTCGGCCGCCGCCCGCGTTCCTTGCTGTCTCGCTACAAGTTCTTCGCCCGGCGCGCAGGGGGAAATCTCTCGGAGGACCGCTTCCTTATCCCACATATTTTCTTTGCTTCGGGAATTCGCTTCTGCCTCTTGTGTCGCCCCACCGCCAGCCGGCTTTGTTTTTACGGACGCCGAAGGCTGTTGTGTCTCGAGCTTCGAGCGTCGCAGACGACGAGGTCTGAAAGAGATGGTGATCATAATGCGGAAATATGTCGATATGGGTCACAGTGTGCTTGCGGCATACATAACACGTTTCCTTCAGTTTTGCATAGTTTTGCGTTTCCCTCATTCCTGCTTTCGAAATGGTCAAATTGCGAAATAGAATGATTTACAACGTGTGGTTCTGGAAATGGCATGCAAAAGTCATGGTTACAAAGTAACAAAGCAAAAACATGTTCACACAGCAAAAGTGCATACATTTCTTTTTAGAACAATTTTTTTGGACATTGATGTTGTTTACTGGCCCTTCAAAGCTAACTTCGAATTTCCGCCAGGCTGACACGTTGTGCTTCTGATCTATAAACAAGGATCTTATCGTCCTTTCAAACAAGTCGCCGAAACTTATTAACCTTACCGCAACGCAACCTCATCATGTATAGGAAAAAAATATCAATGGAAGTGCAGCAAGCTTGCGTGAGACAAGTAGGCTTAAATCTCGACGTGTTCTACCACATTTAAGCATAAGCATTAGAACAAAGAAATTCTAACAAAAGGTTTCGCAACACCATAAACTTCTCCTAAATGATGACGCAAGAAAAATCTGAGATGTACCCCTATTTATCTGTGTGCCAATGTATTTTATTTTGCACACATGCACTACTATGACATGGAGAGAAAGGTTAACGATGACACAGTTATTGCACTTAATTTTTGCTTCCATCACATAATTTATAATGATCATTTCAGTATATTCTTTGCTTATTGATTTCAGTGATGTATTTTTATAGAAGCGCACCCTTCCATACAAACGGTCACCCTGCTAAAACCACTGGATTCTTTTTGAGTTCTAGTAGTGCAAGGGCGAGCACAATGGTGTTCTCTTTTTTTTTCAATCAAGCAAGAGAAAAATGTAAAGATTGGGGACTTGGTGGGGAAAATGCCTGCCATCGCAGTAAATGAGTTCAGAGCCGGAGGAATCACTGCTGCTCTTTTTTTTTTCAATAGTCGGAAACAGGTGCACCAGGCTCGCGGCTCAAGCCCACAACCGTTTTGAATGGAGCGCCTTTGCCTTGCCGCGTGGTAGAGGCACGATTTCAAATTTTCTGCTTTCATCGCTGCGTTTTCTTTTTTCTTCGAGGAAGTGATAAACTGAAAAGCTCTGATACGTTTTCTTCAACCGAACGACGCGACGCTAGACATAACGGCACAAAATGCCAGCAAAGCTTGTATTTCTTTAAAGCTGCCCGAACGCTAGAAAACACATAATCTCTGAGCAAGTTTCACTAGCACATCTGCCTGTAGACGCACACTGCTCATGATGTCGGAAGCCGAATGTCTCCGTATGCCTTGAATGCTGCCTGATTTGGAACGCCTTTTTTTTTCTTCCTCGTTACTCCTACGGAACAGCGTGCCTTGCGGTGCGAGCGAATGCTTGACGAGCCGTGTGCGACTGACAGGCGCGTATTAACGCGGCCGCTTCTACGTGGACGCGCACGTGGTTGTCGTGGGCAGGCCTTGCTCCTTTCTTGTCGGAGCTGCGCAGCATTTTTTTTTGTCTTTGCTATGCGCCTCGTGCTCAAGCCGTCTACGACATACAGCGCTGCTTTGAGAGCAACGCAAAAAAAGCCCCGACAACACGTGCAAGATCTCGCATTTGGAGTAATGCGACGTCGGATATTTTTTAATTATGGAACGTGTTGCATGACTTAAGTAGGGCGCTTCTGTAGTTTAAAAAAAATCAGCGTGGCACTGTTCACTTTTATTAATATTTCGCATTAACACTTTGTAGTAGATATTTTTAAGCAATCCCAGAAGGCCACACGGGTGCGCGGAGCACTATGGGAAAAGTGCGCAAGTCGAGCGAGCCGGCTTCTAGGTCGCCCGCTGCTGATTGGTGCCGCGGGAGCTCAAACCTTATAAAAAAGTCTACGCATGCTCACGAAGTGAGTCATGACGAGTGGACGAACAACTGGGAATCGTACTTACTGTAAATAACCCTTGATATTGCCCACTCCCGCATGTAAATAAGTGACAACGCCAGTGTACAGTAAATACAATGTGTTTTTGCAGCTGAGCCACCACTTTATGCGTTCTCAACTCCGTGGTTTTGTGTGCGTTGATGTTTCGCCGCTGCTTCCGGTGCTCTTGCTTCCGGGGTAGCTTTGTCTGCGTAGACGTTGAGCCGCCGCATAGCGCGCTCCCGCCTCCGCAGTAGCAGCTTGACGGCGTTGCTGCTTTGCCTTTCACGGGCGAGAGCGCTACGAGGTGTACTGTCGTGGGGGCGTCCGTATTAAATTTGGGTCATCTGGGGTTCTCTAACGCGCACCTAAATCTAGACAGACTGGTGTTCTTTTCAATTTCGAACCCGCCGATATACGGCCGCCATAGCGGCCAATCAGCTTCGCGCCCTCAGATACCCATTCGCTTGAATATTGAGTGTCGTGAACATTTTTGCGCCTTAAAACTGAATTTCAGTGATTTCAGTGTTTCATCTCACCTTGGTCGCGACTTCACATATCTACGGTGTGTATAATTACCTCTGAGCCAGCACGCGAAAGCACAACCGGAATTCGTAAAATGCAGCGCTTGCAGTTAGATCAATAACTAGGGGTCAATGTTTGTTGTTTGTGACCTATGGTGCAAGTGATGTGCACATTGTCTAGCTAAATAAGCTTGATTTACTAAATGCTAACTGCACTTACTCGCGCTATCTGAATTTTAACTTGGGCTCTACGACATTGTCGGTGAGCATTGATTCCAAATGCATCTGCAAATTTTATGACAGCCCGTGGAATTCGTATAGGAAATTGAGCTGTATTTATGTCGTGGTACCGCCGCGGTGGTCTAATGGCTAAGGTACTCGGCTGCTGACCCGCAGGACGCGGGATCGAATCCCGGCTGCGGCGGCTGCATTTTCGTCGGAGGCAGAAACGCTGTAGGCCCGTGTGCTCAGATTTGGGTGCACGTTAAAGAACCACAGGTGGTCGAAAATTCCCGAGCCTTCCTCTACGGCGTCTCTCATAATCATATGCTTGTTTTGGGACGTTAAACCCAACATATCAATCAAATCAATCAATTTAGGTCATGAAACATACGGACAAAAAAAAAACAAAAAAAGAAAACAGAGAGGGCGCTGAGTCGGAACCGTTTGGCTGGCCGGTTCAACACTTACACTGCTACGAGGAAACACGAGGCAATTGCAAAATGCAATCTCACCTTACCACATACGTTCGCGGTCAAACTGCGGAGCGATGTGGTTCACCTTGCCAAGCTCACTTGCTCTGAGAGGTGCTAACATGGCACAAGAGGAAAGCTTAAGCATGATTCCCACGCACTCGTCACGGCTGCTGCTGCGGCGAATTTTTTACATGAGTGCTAGCGTGTCAGTTAGGGGCGCTTGTGTGCTTGAATGTATGTTTATTAGAGATAAGTACTTTCATCGGAAAACGGTGACTTCAGGAACATTAATCATTTTCAAAGATTTATCACGCTGATGGCTAACGGGATTCTATTTGACACTTTGACTCTTTAACCTTGGCGTTTCTTAAATCGTGCTGTCTTATTTGCTCATGGGCCCATCGTCGATAATAAAAACTTGGTGGTTTTCTTTTTTAATACGTCATTACCATGGAGATATATACACTTTGCTGTTAACATTTCCCGAGACCCCAAGAAATGGAAGGGTTTCACGTATAGGTGCCATGCCGTTGCAGTCTGTAAATTTTGTTAATTTAGTAGCAATGTACCTTATGGTAGCCATTGTATGTTTTTCATATCGATACAGAACAGATGCTATCCTACTGTATACAGCTGCGCAATTAATCAAATAATTGCGCCTTTTAGGCTTTCCGCTCATCAGTAAAGAGTGGAGATAGGTGCGCGCTATAAGGTTTTAAAGTTGTCAGACGAGTTTAACAATTTTTTCTCGAGATTCGTCAAACATCTTTGAAGCCGTTAATTGAGCAGTCATATTTTATTTAATTGTGCCATTTAGTAACCGTGATACCAATAACTGCCGCCATACATGCAGCTCTTCGAAGCTGCGGACACACACGCTTTAAACTCGGCTATAGGGTGTGCAAAAAAAAAGGGGGGGGGGAGCATAACGCGTCACTCACAGGAACCGAATATGCTAAGGCGGCTATGCTTTAGGAAGAAGAAAATACTTAAGAAGCAGGCTTGTAAGCATCAGAAGCGCGTTTCTTCAAAACGCTTGAGTAGCCTTCAGAAGACTTAATAATGGGCCTTTTTCAAAAAAAAGTTCAGAGCATAATAAGCCATGCCATACGAACCGTCCTTCAGTTCTCAAAGAAAACAGAATCAGGTAAACGCCCATAGACACGGGGAAATACATTCGTGTATTCTGAATGGCGCACATCCTTGTTTTCTCTCTTCTCCTTTTTTTCTCTTTTATCCCGCATTGCAGCCCCGCCGTGGTGGTCTAGTGGCAAAGGTACTCGGCTGCTGACCCGCAGGTCGCGGGCTCGAATCCCGGCTACAGCGGCTGCATTTCCGATAAAGGCGGAAATGTCGTAGGCCCGTGTGCTCAGATTTGGGTGCATGTTAAAGTACCTTAAGTGGTCGAAATTTCCAGAGCCCTCCGCTATGGCGTCTTTTATAATCATATGGTGGTTTTGGGACGTTAAACCGCACATATCAATCAATCAATATCCCGCATTGCCCTTTCAACATTAAGGGTGGCAAACTAGGCACAGTCTAGTTAACCTCCTTACCTTTTCTCCTCCCCGCCCCCGCATCGTTCGAGAAAATATGGCAGGGAAGAGAGGGAGGGCAACACGTACGAGCAAGAGCGAAGGGATGTTCAGAGAAAGATAGGTAGAACTTACGTAAGAACGTAGAACGCATGCTTGTAGAATGAAAGCGTGCGCACGTCAAGTGTTCCTATACAGTGTGCCTGCCAGTATACTTGAGCGAACGGAAGAGCCGATCCGTGCCACGGGAGCCGTACTGTACATGACGCGACGACTGCTCGGTCGTTTGCACTTCAATAGCAAACTAATGGCGGCACGCCATCCTTCGTCCCGGAATAAACAGGGCGCAGTGTTGCGGGCGCATTGCGAATTCCTGAAAGCCACAATCACGCTCGCAGCAGTAGCGTGTTTACTCGCGGTAGGTAAAAGGCTGTGCTGTCAGGCAGAGCAAGACTCCTGTTTGGGATTGTAGTAGGCGTGCAGAGTAGGGCTGGACCCTGCATAGCTCTGCTATTTATAGTGCTTATTGCCAATCAACGCCAACCGGGACAAAACACTCTTCCGCCGCAGTTGCTACTTAGAAAAAAAAATCCCCAACAATGTGGCTTCTGTGTAACGATAATCGGCACAGCGGAAGGCGAAATTCCCTGATGGACAAAAAGCATTGTGAAATTGGCACGGGGGCGGTGTCTTGTCTCACTGTGGTTACCTTGAAGAGAAGCTTTTTCCGTACTAATGAGCAGCTGCATAGAGACGCGTGTTGTGGTTAAGTCCACAAAAAGCATCCGCAAAGATCCTATTCTGCGAAAACGCGCGGGTAAAAACGGCTCAACAGGTTACTTTCAACGCCACATCGCTGTCCGACGACGACCCAGTGTTTGCAAATTCTTCGCCAGCGCGCTGCTATAGCGTGTACGTGTCGGACGAGCTTGCAAGTAGTTTCGTCGCTAATCAAAAGACCTTGTCGCACACGTGCCAGAAAAATGACACCGTCGAACAACAGCTGAAGCATGAGAAGAGAACGAACGACGTTCACCTCGCGTCGGCATATGCTGCAGCTTTATTCCGAGAATCTTTCGGGGGGAACTGAAAGCACGACGCCATAGGTCATAATTTTCATTGGATAATTGGTGTTTTGGTCAAGGACTTTAATCGCTAATTAAGGAATTTTGTCGTTAATCTCTCTTACTTCCTAATTAGCCTCTGACAGCTGCGCTCTTGTACGAACACACGCGAGCGGCAATCGATACACCTATAGCGTATCGCGTGGGGAGCGTGAGACCCGCATTCATTTCTTTTCTTCCGGTTCTCTCTGCGCATTACATACTTATTCGATGGTACCTGCTAAAGTCCAGTCCACGTACGTCACCAGTTGCGAGCCCGAAATAAAACGCCTTTCGTCTTCCGTCAGTCCATCGTTTGTTTGTATCGGCGTCCATTAAGCAAGCAAGGGGTGCACCTTCTAGCTCCCCTCACGCTCGTACGAGTGCAGGGTAATTTGCGTCGCACGAAGAAGCGGCCGTTTTGCGCTTGAGCACTCTAAGATGGCCGGCGGAGAAGGGACAAAAAATACAAAAGCCAATTACGGAAGAAAATGGCGCCGAGGAACGGAAAGAGAGAGAAATAACTAGAGATGGGAAGTCAAAAACGCGTCTTCTACGCCACCGTGGAGTGGCAGCAGTAGTGAGACCCGCGGGGGTCGGCGTCAAAAGCGCCTACTCAGCGCACGCGTGCGCTTGGGTCCAGCGGAAGAGATTAGGCCGGAGCTGACGTTCGATGAATCGCTAACGGTCGTCGGGCACGGCCGTCGCTCGGCCTGAGCGTGCCCGTCGTCGCCAGGGGAAACGGTAGGAGCGTCGTTAATCAGCGCGTATGGAAGCAGCGCCGGCCGTCGGGTCGGCTTCGCGGCGCGGCACACGAGAAGGCAGCAGGGTCAGTGCTGTTGGCGGCGGTGCCGTTCGTCAGGCGGCTTTTAGCACCGGTTACGGAGAAGCGCCGCTCCCGTTTTCAATTGGTGGGCCCCGGCGCCCACGACCTGTAACGGCTACCGCGCGTACTCCGCGCAGCATTATCGATGTAATTGCCACGACGAGAGAGACAGCATGAATATGGGGAGAATCGACACGACTGTAAAAATGCGCGCTTTCGTCTAGGTTTGTTCACAATAGCGAACATTCTCGACTTGCGTAGTTTTAGACTCGGGGTGCCGACAACATGCCTCGTAATGTTTCTCTTGAAGAATTGTCGATGAGGAACACTTCAGAATCTAACACGTCAGAATTCGTCCATTCCATCACTTACCTTCTTATGTTTTGCTATATCCTCTAAGTTTATGTGCTGCAAATAAAGAAAGAATCGCAGCAAGAAAGGAAGATGGTGAGACCTGAGCTGTGCATTTATACAGTTTATGGCAACAACGTTAGTAATGTGATATACGGCCACTTAGCATTCTGTCGGCCCCTGAATGACAGAAATAATGCCTGGTATACCTAATTAGAGCTAACAGCAGCGGGCTCGTGCATGCGACATTGTTTATGCGCGTGGTGCGGGGGGCTACAGTGGAGCTCAGTTTATGACTACAACGCTTAGGAAATCGCGAGTAACAGCGTCTCTTGTAATAGACCACGGCTTGATTTCATATGCTTTGTCGCCACAGACGTGGAGCAATGTCAGCGGAACAAGTCAGCGTAGCTTTGACTGGCGTAGCTGAAGCAGAGGCGTTGCGAGTGGGTGATAAGCTGACGTAAAAGCGTGCACGTATATACATCCTTGACAACCTATTATTTACAGTTACTATCATTGATATACTTTCGCATGAAGGTGTTTTGACGCGTTACATCGGTGCTAAGGTCTAATAATAGACCGCAAACAAACGCAGCTTCTTTGATGAATATAAGCCAGACGACATAATCTATTTTTAGTGTACCAACTGACGGGCAGCTCAACATCGTGGCTTAAAAGAACACTAAAGTGGAATAATCAGTCGGCTTAAATTGATAAATTCTGCCCTGACAACTGCAATGTCCTTAATTTCACCATATGTTTATTATTAGAGAAGGCAGCCAGGGTCAACTTAAAGTTTTATATTTAAATTTCTCACCGAATTCTCTGCATTTGATATCACGGATTTTAAAGTGTGTTTTTCGTACTTTTACGACATTGACTCCATGAAATTTTCGGGAACTTGCCGAGTCATTGCGGGATTGTCGGAAATGACCGCGCGAGCGGAGCAGCTCGATCGGCTTCTGACCAAGACCTGCGGACGCCCATACCACTTTTGAGAACGGACGCTGCAAGGCGACCACAATTACTTGCTCGCCGTATAACTCTCCTACAATGGAATACGCAGGGTTTCTCCTACGCGCGCCTGCATTCAATCGACCCAAACTTGCAACTTCGTTTGCCATCCAAGCTCCCACGATGGGCTGAAACTTTGCTGTGTCTGTCGCATGAGGTTGGACGTAGCAGTTACGAATGCGTATTCTTGTCTCCTTGGAATGGCAAGCAGTTCGGTATGCAACATTTGCGCCTGTGAGGAGACGCTTGAGACGCATTCTATACCACTGCCCAGCATACCAGCCTGAACGACGGGCGACGGAAGCCCTGTTCGGTCAGCTAGATTCACAACCACTCACAGAAAAGAAGATCCTGAGACCTTGGCCGACGGCTTCGCATATGCTCAAAGTCACGAAAGCTCTCATGTGCTTTTTAAAGACCACCGGACTTCACGAGCGCTTGTGAAAGAACAGCGTGAGACCGTGCTGTGTAGTCTTGAAGGGCCACTCACCCCTCCACGTTTAAAGACGAAGGGGTGATTTTCTCCTCCCCTTCATGCACAAGATGCGTCTTCCTCGCCCCTTAGTTTTTGAATGCACGTGAACAATATCAGCACTAAGCGCTAGAGCCTATCAGAATTTCGATCTTCTCGGCTGCACGCTGTTATCGCCGCTTGCGCATTTTTAAACACACAAAAAAAGAAGTTTGATCGGTTAATTGTGCACAATATTCACGCGAGACAAAGAAGAACGGATTGGCGGCTGCATGGCAAAGCAGTGCAGGAGCCAAATCACATGTGACATTTCGCGTATGTGAACCAATCGAAAACATGTCCGCTGTTGACGTCACGGGAACTACTGTCTGCGTATAGTGCGCCCAGAAGATCGAGAAATATTGATTGATATGTGGGGTTTAACGTCCCAAAACCACCATATGATTATGAGAGACGCCGTAGTTGAGGGCTCCGGAAATTTCGACCACCTGGGGTTCTTTAACGTGCACTCAAATCTGAGCACACGGGCCTACAACATTTCCGCCTCCATCGGAAATGCAGCCGCCGCAGCCGGGTTTTCGAACCCGCGACCTGCGGGTCAGCAGCCGAGTACCTTAGCCACTAGACCACCGCGGTGGGGCGATCGAGAAATATGAGGAAAGAATATTGCACTCTTTTTTTTGTATTTTGGGAACCTGGTGAGTGGTCCTTTAAGCTGACTATTTATCCACCTCTCTATTACACTGCTTTTTTTTCTCTTTATTTGCTTTCTATTATTCTCTCTTTCCCCCGCCCCAAGTGTAGGGTGGCCTATCGAGCCAAGATGGGTTAACCTCACTGCCTCTCTTCTCTATTCTCTCTCTTTTTCTCTCTCTCTCTCTCTCTCTCCCTCCCTCCCTCTCTCTCTCTCTCTTTCTCTGGAATTTGGTATATTAAGATTGTGGCCCTCTGAGAGGACGATGTACTTTATTTTGACCGATAAGAAAGTACGCATGACCTAGCAGACACCGTGAAAATCTAATCATCTTGGCGTTTAGAGCAAGCATTTGAATGTGGCGTCGCAACCTGCATTTTCTTTTCGAGCATTTCCGTGCTTAGTACTAAGCGTATTTACTTGGTCACAATGGTGTTTTCACTATCGTGAAATCGTAATTCAGTAATACGCGAAAAATTATTTTTACCTTTCATCATAATCATCAGCCTATATAACTACGCCCACTGCCGGGCAAAGGCCTCTCCCATGATTTGCCAATCAACCCGGTCTTGTGCGTTTTGCTGCGTGCGCGTTATACCTGCGAACTTTTAAATCTTACCTGTCCACCTAACTTTGTCTCCCCTTCGTGCGTTTGCCAGCTCGGGGAATCCACACAGTAATCTTTAAGGAACATTGGTTATATTTAGTGTCGTTTGATAATCACAAGAACGCCCGTAATATTAACACTGTGTGCATTAAGCATTTGTTGGTGTGCAAGCCCCTGCGATAGTTTCAATCGCACGTAAATGAGGTCACCGCTATAGGAGTGCGCTGAAGCCGGCACACTAAGATTCAGCCGTGTGAAATTGTACAGCAACTGCAGTGGCGCGTCTACCAGTGCATTATTGTTTTACGAGTCATTTTCAGAGGGCATTATGCGTCCAATAGCGCCGCTTTCGACGAGTTCCCGCACAACGTGAGGTGACGTTGGTTGAGAGCGTTTTTGCAGAGCAGAAACAGCAGCAGCACCGAGTTCGTTAGCAGAAAGTTGGGCGTGAGCAGAACGCCGATTTTGCGGCTGCTTACGAAGGGTCGCGTGCCTTTGATTAGGCAAATGAATGTTCGTGCACTGACTGCATGCCGCAGCAGCCTTCCCGTGCTTGGGCGCCGCTCTTGCGTGGGAAGAGGCGATGAAGAGAGTGACGCAGCGGCTTTTACCTCTCGCCAGCGGACGTCTCTGTATTTATTCATCAAATAGAGCTCGACGTGCTAAACAACGTCGCCCTACACGGCACACTCAGCGCCTTCCTCCTACGGGGCCATGGAGCTCTGAAAATTCGCTGTTTTCCCGTTCTTGGTCGCCGCCCGCGGGTACACACCGGCCTATACTGATCAGCGCTACTGTGTACTACTTTACCAGCGCGCAACGTGGAGCTGCCAGTGGCGCCGCAGGGCTGAGCGCTAGCTGCTTCACCTGTCTTCCGTGGCGCTAGCTTTTGTGGCCCTTGTGTTTACTGTGCGTGTGGGCCCGGGTATGCGAACGTGTGCTCTCGGTCAGCGCAGTCCCAGAGTCGTCGTTGGTTTGAGGTGGCAAACAGAGGACTGCCGTGACGATAGCTTTTGTCCTCCAATTCTGTTCTTCTGTCGCTTCCCCGGGATTTCTCTTTTGTTTTCGTTCGTTTACTCGTTATGCCGGAAGGCGAAAAAGGCTGAACTGCACCGGAATGCGCGCGACGAAAGAAACTTGATCGTGTGATTCCCGGCCATGGCGGTCGCATTTGGACGGGGCCAAATGCAAAACTTACCCGTGTGCTCTCATTCAAATGTGCCTAAAGGAACCCCGTATGTTCTAAAGTTTTCCGGAGTACGTCAATACGGTGTCCATGATAATGATATCATGGTTTTGGCGAGTAGAACTCCGGCAATTATCTTTCTCCTTCCTAACAACAACAACAACAACAACAACAACAACAACAACAACAACAACAACAACAACAACAACAACAACAACAACAACAACAACAACAACAACAACAACAACAACAACAACAACAACAACAACAACAACAACAACAATTAATAATAATAATAATAATAATAATAATAATAATAATAATAATAATAATAATAATAATAATAATAATAATAATAATAATAATATAATTGTTTCGGGGCTAGTGACCCTTTCTCATATCGGTATGCTTCGACTCAGTTGATAGCAAACTCGAGGGTGGTTCAACAGATGTGCAAGTTTTTCGATGCTTGCGCCCGTCTGACAAAGCACAGAATTCTTAAGAGCAAGTGAAAAGCGTGGCATAAGATAAAAGTATATCAACGCCACATACTAGGAAGGAATGCAGGACTAATAATTTAACCCTCGAGGTCACTTTTTTATTATTTTTATTTTTACCTACTGCAACCCGTAAGGGTTATGGCAGGAGTGGGTAACAGGCCTGTACAAAACAAACATGGCGTAATACTTTGCGAAGCAAAGCAAAATACACAGTGTCAATACATGGCATCACATGGTGGCATAATGAAGACATGGTGGCAAGGAAGAGAACACAGTTCCACGTAAGGGCTCTGAGATTCGCGGACGTTGTATCAAAGTTTGATAATTAAAGATAAAGGATGAAGATCCTTGATAAGGCATGTAACATATCACATATATTAGAAAGAAACTGACAACTACTGTGTTTTTTCAATGAATACAAATGCCTGAAATAGACCCCCCCCCCCCCCCCCCCAGTGCGTTAAAAGGAATCGGGTGACTCGGCTGGAACAGGAGACGATGAGTATTGTGTCTCGAAAGGGGACTGTTGGAGCAATAAAAAAACAATTATGGACACCATAAGTCTGACTAGAGACTCGGCAGTTGACACGGCCCTTTTTCTTGCAGGCTCAGGGTATAAATCACTCAGACTCAATTTTGCATGCGAGAATGTTTTGTCGGGTGCTATAGATTGCACTGGTTCCTTCATCGTGTTCCATAGCGGCTGCCTCAGGATGAATGAACACCAAATGCAAAAAAGAAAATCTACGACGACGATCGTATAGCAGCCCGCATGCTTCGTTTGATTTATCCGCAGTTTGTAAAAGCGTTCAAGACGGGGGGCCAAATAAAAGTGGCAACAAAATAAGCCAAGGGCGGTATAGCTGGTTGATCTTGGGTTCTCAGGTTGCAGGTCTACGGTTACTGTCAAGGCCATCCTCCTCTCCACGTGCACTTGCACTCTTTCTTAGATTACCGACCGGTGAAAGGTGTGGATAAGGGCGCGGTCGGTGAATCAACGAACGCTTGCCAAGAACAGTGCGCACAAACAGGGACCGTCTATGCCCAAGCGTGGGCGGACAGCCCTGCAAGGACAGAACTGTGCGTTGAAAGCGGTGCTTACATAAAGACTCAATTTTGCCGCAATGTGGGCCCACCCAGCGTGGCACTGAGCCGAAAGGAAGGCATTGCTGTGCAATGATGCATGCCGCTGAAATACAAAGAAACAAACCCTAGCTCCTCCCCATGGCTAGACTACAGCGCGGGAATAGAGTCAGGGATGAACGTAAGAATAATTTTCCTCACTTTGTTATTGATTAAAATTTCTATAGACTAGTTAACATCCCTGCCTTTCCTTTATCTCTTGCTTCTTCCTTCCCATCACCCCGTCGTCCAGGGTTCTAATGCTTCACTGCAGTTTTACTCAGAGATTCGGATTCACGCAGCGCGCTCTTTTTACTTCAAATTGCATTTAACGTTCACCTCGGTGCATCACTTCACCCTACAAAATTCAACGAAAGAATCGTCCTTCGAAGACCCCAGCTCTTACAAGGACGTAGTGTCATGGTTGCTCCTGACTTTATTAGCCATTCCACGTCCCGACCGCAGCTGATACCTCTAGGGGCGGAAGAGGCGGGTAGTGGTTGATGTCTATATATATATATATATATATATATATATATATATATATATATATATATATATATATATATATATATATATATATATATATATATATATATATACTTTTTGCACGACTGACTGTGCTAGCAAGGAGTGCCTAGTATAATTGGGTTTCCACAACTTGCAATTATAATTCCGGCTCCGAAGTGACAAGCGCGCGAACGATACAGAGAAGCCGATCGGCGCGAGAGTGTCTTTGCCACGCGCAAAGAGAATTAGCATGAGAAGCGAGATCGGCGGCTCAAAGGAATGGCGAAATCTAATGAATCGCTTGCCCAATCCTTGACTGGCGGGCACGCCGATGTTGGGTGGCGCGCCTGCATACCGCAAAGGAGATTACTGCCGAAAATGGCGGTGACGGTCGCGGAGAAACGTGGTTAAATTATGGACAGACCTGTCTTGCGCGGCCGAGAAGCCGATGCCTGAGAGCACCGCACGACTCGCATGGCGGAAAAAAATTGATAGAATTGTGGCACCTTCACGGCGATGCTACGAAACCGCGGTGTTCGGAACTGGTGGCATTGTTGCGAATGGTGAAGGTCAGAGTGAAAGTAATAAAGAAACACGCGAATACAAAATCACGCAGAGTGCGCGAGTTTTGATTTCGTGGCTGCCTCTAGTCGTAACGAATTTATGGCCTTCGTTCATCCGTTTACGATCTTTTAAAAATGGGACGTTACAATATATATTTCTTTATTATCCTGTTCTTTCTAAATCGATGATGTTGTTTCAAAGAACCGCATTGGTCGACCAGGTGACATGGTTACATGCATGCGTACTAATGAGAAAATGGGTGTAAGCGCAAAAGTGATCTTTTTCAGAGTTTTTTTATTAGTATTTTTAAATTAGGGTATGTTGAAGTCACTTTAAAATGCACCGATGGGAGTGATGACATCTACGAGGTCAAAAAAATGCACCCTAATTTTGCGCCTGCAGCGAGGCTGGTAGTTTTTGTATAGGCGCAATCACTTGCAGTCCGTGCATTACGATGACGTTACCAGCTGCGCTGGATAATCTAGCGTGCTTGCAGGCAATTTTAGAATATGCGTAATGTTTGAGTGAGCGTTAAACGTATTGGAGAGAGAAGTGCACGATGAAAGTAAGAAAGGAAGAAGGT
The DNA here is from genome assembly GCF_043290135.1 of Rhipicephalus microplus. Taxonomy (NCBI): domain Eukaryota; kingdom Metazoa; phylum Arthropoda; class Arachnida; order Ixodida; family Ixodidae; genus Rhipicephalus; species Rhipicephalus microplus. The sequence continues at coordinate 45,744,085 of NC_134710.1, read as the reverse complement.
GTGGTTTATGTCGCATATAAAGTGAATAGAGCTGTAATTTTGGCTTCATTAATGTGTTAAGGGGCCCTAAAGAGAAATACAAAAAAAAGAAACACTAAATCACTTCATACCTAAATATATATCTCTTTGAGAACTCAATTTAGGTTAATTTCACGATCGCATGCTCATTAACGACCGAGAAAATTCAGGTCAAGGCTTTGTTTTTTAACATTATGTGCAGTAAGCTCGGCGAGTGTGTGCCAGTTTGATGTCACGAATTTCAGTATTTTTATACTGAAAGTTTATTGATTAAGCATTACTCTATAAACTTGTCTTGTAAATTGTTTGTCTTAATAACAACACAATTCAGTCCATTTTTCGCCGATATAGGATCATGTATGCCCCATTGAACACGTATGCTGAATGGACTCCCGAAGTTGCTTGAGCTCGCTATAGTCCAAAGCCACCAAGTGGAAGCCCTTCGTTTGTAACAGAACAATTGAAATTCATGGCCTCGTGGGCTCGACGCATTGGAGACATTGTTTTGGAAAGAAAAATATATAGCCAACCTATAGTCACCATAGGCATATGAGCACATCATCTTTGTACTTACGGTGGCGTCAGTCTGACTGGACGGCTTGTTCTCGAAAAGCGTGGCCATCCCGCGAAGTTATTCCTGACGAGTCAATAGATGAGTTTGTCGAATATTTCAAACTAAGAACAGGGAAGAGGCAATAATTTTGACCAGCCAGTTCTCACATGCAGAAACACTTTTCGACTTCTGTAAACACGATAGCTGGGTACAAGTTGACAGATTCACGGCTTAAATTAAAAGATAGGTTCACTGTTGTTGAGTTCTCACTTGTCGCCGAGTAATGGGTTTGCTCACCGCTGAGCGTGCAAACGGGGACTAGGTTGGACTATAGGTTGCATGGAAGAAGCATGCTCAAAATGCAGCTTTTTACTTAGTGCTTGCTACATGGTCAATTGACAAACCACTGCACAAAGCTATGTTGAATGCGTCCACGATATCGAAAATTGGTGCATCCGGTTTCGGGTGCGCAAGAAGTGTGGTAGAAGCGAGAGCATTTTGGCAGTGATAAAAGTATATTCGGCATCATTCGTCTAGACTGCCCAGCGGCTGCAAGATGGAAGCACAACGAGGTATGAAGCGGCGGTTAAGTAATTGATGAGGCCCAGGAATGCCTGCGATTTCGTTGTGGTCGACGGCACTCGGTAGTCTTTGACTTAACGCGGACGGAGTGAGACAAACCACGTTTATCAACTCGATGCGCAAGAAAATTAAGCGAATCGATGCCAAACTCGCTCTTTGAGACGTTGGTGACGATGCCGTATGGACGGAGACGTTCGAAGACCTTAAGAAGGTCCGATTCATGTTCCGCAGCAGATCGTTTGAAAGCAAGGATGTCGTCTAAAATAGACGAAAATACAGGTCAGCCCACACTTGGTCAATGAACTTTTGAAATGTTTGAGCCCAACTTTAGAGACCAAAGGACATGCGGACGTATTCAAATATAGCGAATGGTATATTTATTGCGGTTTCACAAATGTTGGAAGACTCCACATGACTTTGGTGGTAAGCGTTTTTTGATCCGCCTCACTTAATATGCAGTAATCGGGAAGGTAAGCGTTGAAGTCGCGAATCTGAGGAATAAAATACCTGTCGGGAATCATGACTTTGTTTAACGCGTGGTCGTCTCCGCATGGCTTCCAATTCTTTGTCTTCTATGGAACCATGTGTAAAGCGGATGCTTGAGGGCAAGCAGAAGGACCAACGAAACCCAACTCCAGCATGTGATCGAATTGTTATTTTGAAATTTTCATGTGGTCGGAAGCTACGCAGTGAGGTTGGGAATACACTGGTGATTCTTTCGTTACGATGTGGTGCATGACATTGGGCACGATTGGCTGATCTGGTAATGGTGGTTGAAATTAGCCGTATAAATTCTTGTAAGTTGGTGGACCAAGGTGCCGATACATAGGTGTGTGCTTGTACGAGACACAAGGGTGGTGCAGTTGTGGTGATGCCTTGTACCGACAGGTTGGTCGTCTAGTCCAGAAGGTGGTATTGACGTAGGTCGACAACCAATTTGAACTTCCACAAAAAATTGGCACCGCGGATCGGCCCACGGACGTCAGCGACAGCGAATGGTCATCAAAAGGGACGCCGCAGTACGAAATGAAGAGTCGCTGATTTCTGGTCGTACGTTCTATTATCAGAATCGTTGACCATTGATTGCCGTGAGAAAGAACGCCTCATGTAGACGTCAACTTCGGCCGCCAAAGGTAGGGCAAAGCCCCGCCGCGGTGGTCTAGTGGCTAAGGTACTCGGCTGCTGACCCGCAGGTCGCGGGTTCGAATCCCGGCTGCGGTGGCTGCATTTTCGATGGAGGCGGAAATGTTGTAGGCCCATGTGCTCAGATTTGGGTGCATGTTAAAGAACCCCAGGTGGTCGAAACCTCTGGAGCCCTCCACTACGGCGTCTCTCATAATCATACGGTGGTTTTGGAACGTTAAACTCCACATATGAATCAATCAATCAATTAATCAACCAATCAATCAATCAATCAATCAAATGTAGGGCAAACCACACAAATTTCTGTGCCAGTGTCTAGAAGGGAGCGAACTTTCGTTACTTGGTCCGTGACATAGAAAAGACGGCTGGACCTATAGGGCCGGTATTACTTGCCGTCATCAGTGAATGACCCAACCATTTCTCGAAATGTTGCTTGGTGGACGGCCCTGCTGGACCTTCTGTAAAGCCTTCTTTTTTTTAGCCTCGACAACAGCAGCATATATATGAGGCGAAGGCCGGCCGTTAATCGAGTGCTCTCTGCACGTGCTTGCGCTGCCATTAAAGTATATAAAGCTCACGGCCGTATCCAAGCCGGGTCGCACAAGTGGAGAACTCGCTACGTCTCCCTTGCAGCTGCTCACCGTTCAAACCCTCGTCTGGCCGGTGGCGGGAGAAGCGCGCTTTAAAGGGGACAGCCAACGACCCCTTTCGCAACACTTTTGAGCATTGCTCCCACCCAACTGCACAAGCAAGCGGCAGTGCGCTATTTTTTACACTGCGCCCGCTTCGCGCGGGGCCACAGCAAAGCAGATTGCGAAACTGTGTGCGTCCACGCGAGTGTGTTCGTGCGTGCGTGCGTGCGTTTGCGACTCGTGGGGGCGCTCCTGCACCAGCGCCTCTCTTCGGCGTCTCTGTTGACGCAGGCCGCTGCTCTTTCAGCCTTTCGTCAACAGGCGCCAGAAGTTTTTCTTAACTAAATTTACATATATAGCGACGTTGGCGTCATCGGCATTCGCTAGCCGACGCTGATGATGTTGCTTTCTCTCGATATGTTATTATGGCATGTTCTTCCGGCGAAAGTCGTTAAAAGCTTTCCTTCGGGAGGTTGTCGTCGTTTTCTACCTTTTTTTTCCTATTTAGAAGTGCCATGGTAGCCTCCCGCGATGGTCAAGCCAGTCATCTTCCACCGTACTGGATCGCGACGGCAGTTTCTTTTTAGACCGAGGACGCGAGCCCGGAATCCCCTCATTTGCTGGGGCATGTATTTCGTTGCATGGGAATATAGTCAGCAGGATGTTCTTACAAGAATGAAATGCACGTCCTTATTTGCATGATGGACAGCGCGAGAGGTGCCGCCGCAGACGGCTGGTCGTCGTCACGAAGAACGTCTTTCGCGGTTCTGCAGGCGCTCTTGCCGACAAGCCCGTCGTTTGGGCCCACTCCAATATGGTCACGCGTCGCTACACCGAGAGGCCAGCCTGCCGTACGTCGTGGGGGAAGTGCAGAGGCGAGGGTGAAGGGATCTGCATTTCAAATAGGATCGCCGCGCGAACACTAGGAGCGAGAGCTTTCTGCGCACTTCAGCTGAACGCAGTGAGGGAATATTGCGGGGGCGCTAGTGAAAAGACACGGCTTTGGAAAAGAACAGTCTATGACAGGATCAGTATGACGGAAGAAAAAAAAATATTCATTCCTTTTTCAGGTCATTGAACTAGCGATGTTTATAACGCCCCTTATTTCTAACGAAAGGCCAAACCGGAGTAATGTTCAGATATTCTAATACGGGCATCTTCTGCGTGCTGGAAAGCGTGAACTTTGTGAAATGGTGCCTGACCTATATTGGACTTCGACGTTTTATGAGATTGATGACCTTACACCTTTGTGACTAGTATTTACTGGAATTAGACAATATAAATGTGTAATTTATTATCATAAGTTCATCTATGCTCAGTGTAGAAAATCTGGTGAAAGTGTTGCTTTGCGACTGAAGCTGAAACCACAATATAACGACTCAGTAAACGCCGTGTGTTCTCTCTCATCGTATTGAGAGAGACACGACTCTTCGGGTGGTGAGCGACGTGTCCATTATAAAGCGAATCGGTCTTCTGTTGGACGCCATTGTCCACGGTTTCTGTCAGCCAAATTCACAAGTCAGGGAGCAGATAGAAAGTGCACAAAGAAACACCGGTTTGAGCATTTACTTGTCCAGTAGCTGATTTTACGCAGCTCCGAGGCAGCAGTTGACGCCGAAGCCCGAAGGCATGTCACAACCAGGTCCGTCCGTTTTTTTTTCGTCCCTTGCGTGGCCAGTACGGTGTGCGGCCGAGAAAAGAAAGGACGCGTCCACGTCAGACCGCAAGCCTGTCTGTGTGTACATACGCCCGCACACGCACACGCACGCGTTCACACATAGCTCCACACATGCACAAGCTCAGCATGGCACGCCGATGACGTTTCACTGGCTCACCCCCGAGCAAGCACCGATGCACCTCCGTACTTTTCACTCGCACTTCGTGGCGGCAATGAGCAAACAGTGCAGCAAAGCACGTGACGAAACAACACTCGCGGGTGATGACGAAGAGAATAAAACTTCCGCGCCGTCCTTGTCTTGGCGAAAGCGTTGGCCAAAAGAGAAACGACAATGAAGGGCACCCTTGTGTTCCTTCGCTTACACTCTGGTGCGCTGCGCGCACCTCGGCCTCATTCGCGCTGAACAAACTTTGGAAGCCCCGAGCAACGCGTAGCTGGTGTTTTCGAACACAACGTGAACGACGACGCCCGGCAAATGGTTTGGAAGAGTATGTACTTGGAATGGTCGGCCAGCAGCATTTCGAGAGTTCACACTGATCAGAGTTGGGCTACCTGTTTTTCCATTGTTACCTCAGTTCTGTCGACAGACAAGAGGACATAAGAAGGTGGCTCTTACATTTCGCACTCGAAGAACACTTGAACCAAAAACATGCGACGACTGTCTTTTCGGCTGTCTCCCCCTTCATTTTTTTTCGGAGCCCAGTCAGGAAAGGCGTTTTGGTTCGCTATGTCCTGTTTCTGCATCCTGAGTATTTCTTTAATAAAGCATGTTCGATCAGACTACTTCAATCGCGACAAATAACATCACAAGAAGGGATCTTCCTCCACGAAAGCTTACGTCGTACTTAAATGTATAAGGTAAGCTCTCTTCTATAGAAGAAGAACCCTTCTTGCCGAAAGGATACATCTTTCAGCACATTGACAGGAAGAACTTGTCGCTTATAATACTGGCCCCTCTGATTTAGCAACATCAAATCTTGTGTAATATCCCATCTTATTTATTTACAGCACCCTGTTACTATAACATACAGTCTTAAATTTTTGGGGGAACGTCTAAATGCACCCCATATCTGAAAGAGCAGGACTTGCATGCAGGAAAAACCGTTTTAAGGCTTTATTGAAAGTAACGTTATGAGAGTGAAGTTGAATGACTTTCTTTGTAGAATTACTGCTCAAGACACTCTGGAATTTATTAAAATGGCAAAGGAAAAAGTCCAAGAACTCAGTCGCCGGTGAAGTGTCGTTGTAATAGCAGTTTCGGGCTGGGAAAGATACTTACTTCTAAAACCCTAAAGGCAGCTCGGTGCAGCGTCGGTGAAGAGGTGAGCGAATGAAACAAAAAAAGTGGGTGTAAAGAAGGCAGCGAATATTCTCGACATCTACGAGAGCCAAGCAGAGGTACGGCTCTCTCTATTAGAACGTGTATAGTGGAATCATCTTCATCATCAGCCTGACTACGTCCACTGCAGGACAAAGGCCTCTCCCATGTTCCGCCAGTTAACCCGGTCCTGTGCTTGCTGCTGCCAATTTATACCCGCAAACTTCTTAATCTCATCTGCCCACCTAACCTTCTGTCTCCCGCTAACCCGCTTGCCTTCTCTTGGAATCCAGTTAGTTACCCTTAACGACCAGCGGTTATCCAGTTTACGCGCTACATGCCCGGCCCATGTCCATTTCTTCTTCTTGATTTCAGCTATGATATCCTTAACCCCCGTTTGTTCCCTGATCCACGCTGCTCTCTTCTTGTCTCTTAAGGTTACACCTACCACTTTTTCTTTCCATTGCTCGCTGCGTCGTCCTCAATTTAAGCTGAACCCTCTTTGTAAGTCTCCAGGTTTCTGCTCCGTAGCTAAGTACCGGCAAGATACAGCTGTTATATACCTTGCTCTTGAGGGATAGTGGCAATCTACCTGTCATAATTTGAGAGTGCTTGCCAAATGTGCTCCACCCCATTCTTATTCTTCTAGTTACTTCAATCTCGTGGTTCGGCTCCGCGGTTATTATGCCTTCATAGATTACGAGAAGGCGTTTGATTCAGTAGAAATATCAGCCGTCATGAAGACACTGCGGAATCAGGGCGTCGATGAAGTATATATAAACATCCTGGAAGAAATATACAAGGGATCAACTGCTACCATAGTGCTTCATAAAGAAAGCAACAGAATACCAATCAAGAAGGGTGTAAGGCAGGCGGACACAATCTCCCCAATGCTATTTACCGCGTGCTTACAGGAGGTTTTCAGAAGCCTAGAATGGGAACAGTTAGGAATAAGAGTTAATGGAGAGTACCTTAGTAACCTGCGCTTCGCTGATGACATTGCATTGCTGAGTAACTCAGGGGACGAATTGCAACTCATGATTACGGAGTTAGACAAGAAGAGCAGAAAGGTGGGTCTTAAAATGAATCTGCAGAAAACGAAAGTAATGTACAACAACCTCGGAAAAGAGCAGCGCTTCGAGATAGGAGATAGTGCACTTCAAGTTGTAAAATATTATGTCTACTTAGGGCAGGTAATAGTGAAATTGACTTGCGACATACGTTATCGTACTGAATGCGCGCGTATATATATAATCTGATATGGCTTCGAGTTTCGCCTTGTCGAGCACTGTGCTGGCAAGGCTGGTATTTTAGCCGCTGTGAGAGCTCCCCTGATGCAGAGCCACTGTGTCGAGGTTTCGGCGTGGCGCGGACACACACACGCACGAACACACGGCCTTCCTCTTTATCGGCCTGCGGCGTACAGCAGCGCTTGCCAGTGCTGCTCGGGGAGAGCCCTGTTGTCCCAAGAAAGTCAACACTGCCCGCCAACCAACAGGCCCGTCTCACGCGCACGAGCGCCACCGGACACCGGGAGGGGAGGAAGGCTGCTTGCCATCGATCTCGCTCCCCGTCGCCCAGGGTTTTTCTTTTTTTTTTTTCGTGAAACGTAGCCACCACGACTGATACTGCGTTTAGACTGCGGGGCGCCCGTTATACGCATCGAGGCACCGTGTTTCGCGTTGCGCCTGTTGGCTGCTCCTTCGCTTTCCCGCTGTCGATCACGCACTTATTCGGTGCTGTATTGACTCATGCGAGAGAGGAGTGAAGACATACAGATCGTGTGGATACGTGGCCACTTTGGCAGAGTTGTCTGAGTATTGTCGGCTAGTTTATCGGGGGTTTGTTGAGAGTATAGACCTTGTCTCGCCGAAGAGATGGAGACTGAAAGTTATATGTGTGTATATATATAGCTGATGGAGGTGAAAATCGGCGGTCACACCGCCGATAAAAGCACTTGTGCGCATACAATGTATTCACACCGCGCTTCGTCTGTGACGCCACAACTTTTACCATTACTTGTTAGAAGTTAGTTCGAATAGTCCATTCCTCTAATGCTCGCACTTTAAATGTACACCTTCTTTCACTTTCTGAAGAAGACTTCAACCTCTGGCTGCCTCGCCAGTCTGTTTTAATTGACGACAATTGCTGTTTAAGGTTAAAGTAACCTAGCTAGCTTAAAAATATGAAATGGTATGACAGTAAAATTGTTTAGCACAACATAAATAGTGATAACTTGGGATTCAGCCACTATTTAGCAATGTGTGTAGTTTCACAGTGTATGTTTCATAGCCTGAAGCACTGCACGTTGCGGACAACGAACTATCTGCGTATGGTTTCTCAAACATTGAAGGCAACAACAAAGAAACATAAAAATAAAATGAAAGGATTGAACAAATTACACGCCTTGTAGGAATTTTGTTCGCGGGAAGCAGTCCATTAGTGTTAGTCTAACCTGAATTTCTTGGCTTTGAGCCAAGCGTGTTACGAGGTGAATCGACGTGTTTTTGTTAGCATAGCAATTATGTTCACATCACACCCTTACCAGGAACGTTAAGTACACAGGCGTTCAAATGTTAACTTATGGCATGACGTAACGTCAGAACTCACGTAAGAGCAAGGACGTCAGCATTATCAATACGAAGTGCACTTTACGGTTCGATGATGTCAACTTCGTATGGAGCTTTCGTAAGCAAATTCCTCCAGGGTCGATCAATGCTTCAGTATAGCCTGCAGAACCCGAGATGGCGCCTTTACCATAGCAGCACATATGAATTGTTTATTGCTTTGTTATAAAATGAGATAGCCAGCTTTTTAACTATAGACTTGACTTTACGCCGACATCACGCCCGCATACAGTCTGTTGTTGTTGTTTTTTCAAAGCAGTTTCAACCTTTGACGTGGCTCGGTGGTAAGTACCTGACTGCCACGCAGGATGCCTGGGTTCAATTCCTGATGGGGATCATGATATTTATTCTTTGCATTCGTCGTCTCAACGTGGCCTATACCAACTTTCTCAACGCTCTCGCATTCCAATTGCGAATGTCTGTTCTCGCGGTCCCTGGGCAGATATAAACTGTCAATCACCTGAGGCGCATACCCATATTGTATGGCCCTTGGTATACTGGTGTGCGCCACACGTGTTTGCAGAGAAGAGTTTGATGACTTAAGTGACAAGACTTTCATGTTATTCATGTGATGTGCAGGTGATCGTATTCGTGAAACCCTTTTATCCTCCCATACCCCTCTTGGTCTACTATACAAGCTAAAAAGGCGATCATGAGAAAACACAGATAGATAGATAGATAGAAAGAAAGAAAGAAAGAAAGAAAGAAAGAAAGAAAGAAAGAAAGAAAGAAAGAGTCAAAGTGTCTATGATTCGCTCAGAAATGTTTTGTAATTAAAATCAAATCGAGTTAAACGCGCTATCAGCTCACTGGCAATTCGAAATACCAAAATAAATGAGAAGCGGTAAGCAACTCACATTCATTCACGTTGTGCAAAGGAAAAGCCTTCTGTAATACAAACGAATACAGGCGTAATAAAGTGATAAAAGGAAACCTCGGAGAGAAAAATTCACACCAAATTGAAGTTTTCGCTGTTGTAGAATATACTACAATATGGAAGCATGCTGGTTAGTTTTCCTGCGCTTTCATTTAGACTACGAGAAGCCGTAATAAAATTGGGAATTAAATATAAACACGCCAGGCCTGCACGGAAGGCGCAGCACAGTCTCAGTGAGAGCTAGAACAACGTCCTTTCAGAGCTTTTTCAAAACACTTCTTGGGTAACTGCTAAAAAGAAAACTTGCTGCGTATTCACTACGGCATTAATAATAATAATTTTTCGGTAGTAGGCCGGTATTCGCTATGCTATCCTTCGTCATTATTCTGAGAAGCGTGGTATCCGCGAAGCCCTTGCAAAGAATTTTGTGCCAATTGTTCATGCAGTGGCCGACGGCGATGAGGAATTATACCGGACGTGGGTATGTGCCACAGTTAATAGGTGATCAAGAACAAGCTTTTGTAATGGGTTGGAGCATTGGACGACCCACTGATTACACTATTCGCATTGTGTGACACCAGGTTGTTCTTTCGGGGTTCTAAAACGCTTTATTACTCACATTAATGCGATTCCTTCCCCGACATCAAGCCTGCCTAAGGCAAGTTTGCCCACAAGTCCCAAGCACCGGCATGGCTCAATGGTAGAATACTGAGCAGGCGCGCAGCGGACCCGGGTTTGAGCACCGCTGTGGAAAGCTAGTGTTCGCGGTTTGTGTAAATATTGAAAAAAGAAGCATGGAGTTTCAGCACATGCACTTTGTTGTTGTTATAACTGATGTCGAAGTGCATTATCAATTCGACCGATTCGCTACCTCTTAGAGATAGAGCATTGAAGGAAATAAGGGAAATTCTCTGTCCCACGCTTGAAATCGCCAAGAAAGTTTATGCCAGAGTCTCAGCCATCGTAGTGGTTGTCATTTGAATGCACGCTTAATTTGCATCCAGCTTTGCGACATGAATGGCTACCGGTATGTAACATGATTACTTCTAACTTGCGAAGATGACGCCATATTCCGCAAACGAGCACCTTGTGCGGGCAGCGCATTGGTTACAATGCGTAGGGCTTTAGATTGTGGTTCACTGCGCGTCAGTGTGCAACTACACACACTAAAATACTGGCCAAATCCTATGCGCAGCGCTTATTCTGAAGAATGCTGGTCCACCAGCTGAAGCGTTATTAAAACGCACCTTCGTACGCGTATGCTTCTCTTCAGATACATATCGTACCGTACCCATCAATCTTCAATTTTCCCCCGTCCCCCTACACCCACCCCTAAAAGCAATATACATAGACAGAGTTTGGGACGTCATTTATGAGCTCATCGCACGAGGTCGCAATATTCCTAGGACTTGTTTTTGCGTTTTGAGTGGTTTTAGTTTGCATCTGTTTACACTCCTCCGCAACTAGAGTCATGTTTCGTTTCGTGCGTTTCGTTTGCGCTTGTTATTCATCTCGAGAAAGCGGAAATGTAATAAAAGGAGTCCAACGTCAGAAGCATATTGAATTGAGCGAACAAGCTGATACAATTTGCGTCGCGAGCTTCAACCGTGCGCCGCAAAAGGCCTGCGGGTTAGGATGGAGAAAAGAAAAGAAGAAAAAAAAGTCAGAATCTTGATTGGCTTGTATCTGGTGCGGTGGGACTCTGCGTGATATTCTCCCTAGAGGTTGCCTCCCATCGCCCAGGGTAGCAATTTTTTTTTCAAAATTAAAAAAAAGGTAAAAAGTGAAAGAATGAAAATGACAGTGTAAAGCCAGTGATTTAGCTGTCGAAGCTGAGAAATTCGCGGCGAAAGAAAAGAGCACACTGATACAGCTTGAATATTCGCTTTAGCGTCAGTAGATAGCGAGTAACCTTATTACTTATTCGCAATTTATGTTTGCACGGTTCATATTGATCACGCGGGACCTTCGTGGGAACCGCACTGACGCGAAAGAAAGGAGCTATCGTTTAGTGAGGCTTTTTTTTTATCTTAGCTATTCCATTTGTTCTTGCATCTGACTAGCGGAAATTTGGCGTTTTCGTGAATCCCCAGAATATTTACTTATGCAAGATGCAAGAATCGTTGTTAGAGGAACTTTTTATTACATATATATATATATATATATATATATATATATATATATATATATATATATATATATATATATATATATATATATATATATATATATATATATATATATATATATATATATATATATATATATATATATATATATGTGTGTGTGTGTGTGTGTGTGTGCGTGTGTGTGTGTGTTTTGACTCAATATTAATGAGATGTAACAGACAATATTGCCATAGAAAGTACAGGGGTAGTTATTTAACAAAATCGATCAAATTATAATGTAAATGTGAAGAAAGGAAAGTGGGTGAAAGATAACTTGAATAACTTGCCGTGAGCAGGAATCGAACCTACGACCTTCGAATGGCGCGTTGCATACTTTCAATGGCATTATTGTCTGTTATATCTCATTAATATTGTGTCAAAACACACACACACACACACACACACACTTATATATATATATATATATATATATATATATATATATATATATATATATATATATATATATATATATATATATATATATATATATATATATATATATATATATATATATATATATATATGAGATCTAAGGAATTTACAGGGGAAGTTATTAGAACCTGCTCACGGCTGGTTATTTTTTCCTCTACTTTTCGTTCTTCTTATTTACATTCCATTGGTTCTAATAACTTCCCCTGTACATTCCTTGGCATTACTGTCTGTTAGATCTCATTAATATTGTGTTAAAACACAGAAAAACGAGCCCTTAGGTATACACTTCTTTCCCGTATATATATATATATATATATATATATATATATATATATATATATATATATATATATATATATATATATATATATTATATATCGGCAAGAGCTAATAGTTCATTGTTCAAGCCCTATAGCGTTTACACCTTTATGGAGAAACACCAAGGCTTTCGAACCTCCCTCTTGCAAACGTGCTTTGAACTTTTCCATTAAAGTCATCAAGCAGGATGACCACTGCTTTCGGGTTGACCATTGCACTGGCGCGCAGCGCAACACTCGCCTAATGAGGCCTCGTTAAAGCGGCGGAAAGCCTCTCGCTCTCCTGTGTAAGCCTGCGCGCGGCACTGGTTGTGCATGCGGTCCTTGTGCTCACTTCTCTTGCTGCCTTTCTTGCCCCGCTTGCTGCAGCGCACGCTACAACAGCCTAGATGAGGAATTACACGCGGGCCACGGATGTTCCACGGAGCACTGAGCCACCGGCGTCACCATTATTTAACGCCCTCCGTTCATGCCACGACTCGCTGTTGAAGTAAGCTTTCATTCTGGCGTGCTGACAAGCGGCGCTGGCTTGTTTCGAGGCCAGCCAGGCGGGAGGAGGTGCAATTATCATCACGCCTCCTTGAGCAACTCGTGCGCTGGCATCGCACACTCCGGCACGTCGTGAAGAAAGCTCGTTTAACCCTCGGCGACTGCCACATTGTGCATTCCATAGCAACGCAAAGAAATGAGCCCCCCGCCCTCCGTCTGCTGCTCTCCGCGTTTCGAGTGTGCGTTGCAAGTTTACTTAATTAATGGTTGTTAGGAGTTAACATACATATTTATTGGAACTATCTAGTCGAATAATTCGTGAGATACTGTATTCATTGAAAAGGGTAAGCGTGTTCATAAGAGATTTATTCTATATGTAGGCCGCACTGCTTGAATCGAAGTGGTTAGATTTCTAATTGGGATTGTAGATAGATAGCAATGGTGTAGCCAGAAAGTTCAAGAGTGGTAAAAAAAGCTCACACTTCCCACGCACCACCCCCTGGCCATGACAGAAACACATACGGTACAAAAGAAAAAAAAAACCTGTGAAATGTGTTAACATTAACTGTCAGTAAAAGAAACCACTTTGCTTGATCTGTTTAGTATAATACTAAAAAAAATGTTATTCCTTTTCTGGACTGACTCCCGAAGAAAACGCCTTCTCCGTTGCAATATAAGTTAGTGGGTTACGAAGGAAGCAATATTTTTTCGCAGCATCACTAACACTGTTACAATACAAAATATCTAGTTGAAAAATTATTTTTCATAGTTCTCAAACAACTTCAGTTAAATATCCGACTGCGAGTTCTCTTTAAAAAAAAAGGCCCCATCCTTTAACAGACGTGAGAGACAGTCTAAGCGTTGGATAAAGTTTGATAAGACAGAGGAAAGGGAGGTTAAAAAGATTGTGTCACCTAAAAACTTCAAGAAATTCTTGGGAGTCAGGGAAATGTGGTATAGGTACGCATGTGTCGCTCTCCACCTAATTCTTGGCGTGGTGGTGTGTGTCTACCTCAGTGTCATATATGCTTTTTAGTGGCTGTATTAGCTTAATTGTTAATAAGAGGGTTTTGCTTGTTTTCAATGGGTTGCTTCGTTTTTTTTTCTCGCCACTCAAGCGCAATGACGTGCATAACGCCCCAGTTGAGAGGCCAAGCAGGGCGTTCATATTATTTTGCTCTCGCCCTTGTACGCAGTCGTACAACCTTTTCCTCCAAATTTAGATATTGTGTCAATTTTTTCCTGTTTGTTAGAAGTATACAGGTTCGGAGAATTTCGATTCGGGTTTCTTCTCAAAACCTTGGCTCCAATAGCCTGGTTGGCCATCAAGGACGGCGCGGTCGAATGAGTTTGCGAACGGCTTTTTTTTTTTCTAGTTGCAGCAACGGCGCTGCAGACAGTGGCCGCGACACGAGCGATATAATTAAAGATTCTTGCGACGAGAGATTGGCCACGAAAAAGGCGGGCACCGGTGGGGAATGACGTTGACGGGTGGCCGCTCCTCCTCAACGAAGCGCCGTTATTGGCATTCACCCGGCAAAAGGCTGCACTGCTGAGCCCGCGGAAAGCCTCGCTGTATAGCGCTAGGCGCCGAACTGTCAGTGAAAATCTTTGTGCGCGTTCACCGCCATCTTTTACTCTACTGTACGTAGTGGGCGCAGCCACCGGGGCGATCGTAAAATAAAAAATTATACTGTTTGTTTCGAGGCGAAATGTGCGAAGATGACGACGCGCGTAAAATTATACAAGCGCGTCCCTGCGTGTCGTCGTCTGCAAGCCTTTCAGCTCAAGACATATACTTAGACAATGATGCCCACCTTGTCCCCGTTTTAACGTATATTACTTGCACGTCAGGATATGCGAACGAGCGTAAAACTTTGGTATTTTAAATTTGACACGAAAAAAAAAGAAACGAACTGGTTGGCTTAATTATTTCCCAAAGCACATCTCTCTAAACGTCCGTGATGCTTCAAACTCGGCTTTGCGCCAGCTGTATGGAAAGCATGGACCTCGGATACGACAAACCCCGATAATTATGTAAATCGAGGGGTCATTCATTCGCATAACTCGAGGCGTCAAAGTTGTCCAGCGTTATCACCACATTGAATGCCCTGAGTGCGTTCGTAAGGTGCGTGCTAGGATGCTCGTTGTAGTGAACATTCATTATGCTGTTATATACAGAGAGAATGTTAGGGTAACTAGCCCCTTCAGAGGGTCGCTTCCCTTACAGTACCAGGTGGAGTCCCTAGCCAGGCACTTCATTGGTCGTGGCCGCTGTCCTGGCACGCCGAACCATTGGCCGGAAGGTGCTAGCAGCCGAGCAGGGCAGCCTCCCAGACCTCTCGTGTCGGGTTAAGGCTCGCAAATAAAGGAACGTTGGCTGGCATGCCCATACTGTGCGGTAGGTGTCAGCCACCTCAGCATATAGTACTGGCAGATGCCGGAAAAGAACGGGCCAAATTCTTAAGCGTTGCCAAGCACAGTATATAGCGTATTGGTGAATATATAGACGGGTAATTATTTCGTCCGCATTAATGAATTCCTTGTAGGGCGTCGGAAATCGGTAATTGGAGTACCGATAATCGGTAATGATATCTTTAAAAAAGTTAGGACAGAAGCGTTCTTCTCGTCCGGATCAGAGGGGTCATCGGTGGGCGAGGCGCCCTGGGAATGCGCGAGCGGCAGCGTACGTCGCCTGGTGCGGAAAGTTGCATCGCCGGCACGGATAAGCGACTGGCTTTGTCATTTTCACCAATGCGCGTGGAGGCGTGCGCACAGCGTGTGTGCAGGCCTTCTCCCACCTCAGTGATTTCTTTTCGCGTGCTAGGTAATTGTGCGACAGAATGCCCCGCCTGTAAGAGTTTGTTTGGGTGCCGGGACATTGGACGTTCTTAATCGCGAATCACTGCCAAATGCGTTAAAAAACTCCCATTTGTAAGAAATTCCGTTTCTATATTCCGTTTTAGGTGAAAATTAATAACACTGCAAGAAAAGAGGACGTTGAAAAAGTTTAAGAAAACTTAGGCTAAATACTCTATCATAGGCTTTTCTTTGTAGTATACTCCAATATTTAAATTATATATAAACGAGGTAAGGTTGTAAAGATGTAATTCAATTTCCTCTGTATGTAATATGATTTATCAACGCAAACTTTGACTAGACAAATCATCCAGTCAGACTGTCTCAATTTTTTTTGATAAGTATATATTCATTTGAGAAGGCTTTGGGGTTAAGGGAGCGCTGCGACTGTGCAAGCAAAATGAATGCTTCGTTCTTCACGTGCCGAAAGTTCAATTTTAAACTCTCGCGAAAAACAACTTGTGCTCCTTAATTCGCCGGCTTGCGTGTTATGCTCGACTCCTCGCGACACATATATGGCAGCCTCGTGTCCTTTCGGTCGTTCAATATATTCCGTAAACAAGTACCCGTGGGTTCGAGTGTTTTCTCGCATCCACCTTTTGCGACATTTCAGAGAGATGCATTTGTGGCGTCCGATATGGTGGCCGTTCCTCACTGGGTTTTTGATGCCATTTGCTTTAGTTGACAAAGAAAGGTACAAGTGGCGCGGAATATTGCGAACCGAAGGCACCAAAGCGTTGGATTCGCCACTTAGCCAAAGCCGCATCGGCGTCTGAGTTACAGTTGTACGTCAGGGGATTAGTGGGGCGGACCAAAATAGTTTGTGGGTGCGTGCATCGGTGCGTCCGCCCACTGCCCGGTCTTTGCTGCCACCTCGTGGACACGCATACAGAGACGGTACACCTAAATGCACCGCCTAACTCCGCGTAGCGCCCAAAGACAGTGGTCGCAGGAAAGAAAAAAAAAACAACAAAAAAGACAAGCAGAACAAGCAAGAGGAAGAAGCTGTGGCTCTTAGGGAGTTAATCTCGTTTACTCGAGAGAAGGCGGGATTTCGTTCTTTGCAAGAGCCCGGTGGGAACCCATTTGCCGGGTTCTTCGGCCTAAGAAGCCGCGGACGAGAAACGGAGCAAAAGGCCGGTCCTGTTTACCTGCGGGCCCCAAGCTTGCCACGAGAGACGGTCGGCGCGCGCCGAGAAATCGCTGCTGTCAACAAGACCAGCGTGCACGGTCGAAAGACTTCCTGGCCGCTCTGTGGGTTTACTCTGGATCACGAAGATTTCGCGAACGATACACAACAACCAACGCTGCGGGCAATTGAAGTTAATTCTAAAATTAGACCGAATTTCATATCGGAGCACATCCCAGGTGACTAAATAAGAAACAACGCACGCGCGCACCCAAGGAATGTAGTAAAGTTTTGCAGGATGCCTAAGCTTAACCTCTAAAACGGGATGCGATAACGCTACGATGCGCATACGGCCCAAAAACATCTATCTTAAGACATCTTCGCTATCACCAGTCATGGCTCAGAGGACAGGATGTCAAACGAGGTGGTGGTGGACGGCAATGCACCATCCCAATCGCTGTAGGTATCTGTGGCTCTGGTTAGGTTCAATTCCGGCTTGAACCCTGACTTTTAATTGATTGCATCCATAGGGATCTTTCGCTCCCCGCCAACACCGCCGACACCTCAATTTTTGAGACACGACCTCTTTTAACGTTATTGCATTAACACCTCTGTCAAAAGGTACGCCCCACCAATAACTTGGCAATTTCGACGCGTGTGTATGCATGTGCACGCACGTTCGTCCACTCTCACTTTTAAGAAAAATATTTGTGACCATTCGCTTCCTATAAAAGAACTCTAAAACACTGTCACACTTTTTTTCGAGGGGTAGGGGAACTTATCGTTACCTTAACTTATCGTTATATAATGTGTATATAGGCATGCAGATTGGAAAAAAATGGTGGCGGTGGGATGAATCCCCCTCCCCTCCCCCGACTGCACCAATGCAAGCCATTGCGAGCTCTTTCACTAGCTTGAACAGGTTTGTCGGTCGACAAACCCGGACATGTTTGTCGGTCGTCTGAGTGTATACAGCCCTCGCATTTTCCTGCTCTTGCGCTTACTATTGACGAATTTCATTAAGAGAACAGGAGACACAGAGCACTGAGAGCAGGGCCACTCGATCTGCCACAGGAATGTAGCCCGCTCACGGAGAGCAGGTGAGAGGTGGATGAGTGGGGAGACTATGTGATCGGAACAGCAGCAAAATACGCCTGAAGTTGGTCAGTCACTTCTTCATTACCCTAATACATAGTATTGTAGTGCAACGACGCATTCGGCAGACGTCAAAATGTCAGCGTTGCCTCCCCCCCCCCGCTAAAAAAAACAGCGTAACAGTGGTTTTAAACTAACCTGGTTGCTACCATTGCCGCCGCACGCGCCGGCTGAACAAGATAGGCAGACAGCGACGTTCAGAGGCCACGTGGCTCAACGTATTGTGCCTACTCCGCTTTTCAGGCGAGAGCACTGCAAACTGCTCTTAACTGCTTTTGGGGCAGCAAAAGCACTCTCGCTCTACCAATAGATGACAGTGCTCCTGCACCTGTTCGACCACTGAAACATGCCGGCTCTGAAGAGAGTACTTTCAGCGTGCTTTTGAGTGCACCTGCTCTCCCAGTGGAATTCGCCATATTTCCGTTTCCTTGACCACAGTGTTGGGTAAGCAACTCGAAATTCCCTGCCTTGCCTTTTCACTTGGTCATTGCTTCCACGTTCCGCCACGCGCTGTTTCTTAGCTATCTTGAAACGCAGGCGTGTATTCTCGCTTAGCCTTCAGAATTGCGCTTGCTTGTCTCCTTGTGCACATGCATGACTTAAGGCTCGTGTGCTTAGTTATAGGTGTGCGTTAAGGAACCTCAGGTGATCGAAATTTCCGGAGTCATTCACCACGGCATCTCTCATAATCATAGCAATACAAAATCAAGTTGGGAGCAGACATATGGAAACGCGTCGTGGAATATTCCGGGTGAACAGTGGAAGTGCCTCAAAGAGGCTGGCCGACGTTTCGATAGGAGGACCTATTTTTGATAAAGATAAGATACCTTGTCATCCTTGGCGTGTTAAATAGTTTTAAAGGGGTTACTCGTGAGATAATCACTATTAACCCCCTTAAAACTAACACGCCAAGGATGACACGGCTCCTTTGACAGAGATAGGTCCTCCTATCGAAACGTCGGTCAGCCTGTCTGAGGCACTTCCACTGATCACTCTGAATATTCCACTCATAATCATAGCGTAGTTTTGGGGATGTTAAGCCCCCAAAATTATTATTATTTTATTGCTTGCTTGCTTGCTCGTTCCTTAGAAGTGGCTCCTACCCACTAAAGGCCCCGTGCACTAGCCCGAGGGCGCTATCTAGACCTCACCTACGAGCAGAGTTTCGCCGACATAGGCCGACAGGGTTTCAAGAAAAGGTGTGATAAAATTAAACAAACAACACGAAACCACGCTCTGTGGACCATCGCTCATTGCATAAAGCGCATGTGCGCTTGGAAACGTCCAGATGACAGGCACTCTTGAGTCTTGATAAGTAACACAAAGCCACAGATAATGTGATCATGTCTGCCCAGTTTTGCTACTTTCTCTCACTACGCTATGCCTTCTGGCAGTTTTCCGCTGCGGTAAGCCGGCGCTGCCACGTTTGTACACTTTATCTATTGGCCTTCTCCTTTCCACTTCTTCACCGTCGCTACAGTGTACCGTCGCCGATGGCCGGCCGATTCGCCACCGCCGCTTTTGGGTTGAAGGGCAGCAAAATGAGCGCAGTGCATATAGTCTGCGCCACCCGTTTTTGTTTTTTCTTAGACGCTGCGCCGTGTCGCCTTATGGCTGGCAGAAATTAGGTGCCTTTTTCCTTCTTCAAGAATCGCTACCACCACCGTTTTTCGCAGTAGGCTGCAGGGCAACGTCCGCCACACGCCACATCGCGGCCGCGCCACCGAGGAGAAGGCCGTGGCGCGCCATCTAGTTTTGCATAGACAAACTAGCTGCGGGAAACTGTCTATACTGTTGCAGCACAAACTGTTGCAGTGCTTGTTTTTGCTCCCCTTTTTTGCCTTGTCCGTTTTTGCGCTGATTGTTGAAGATGTATTACCAACTTACCCAATCTCGAGCTTTGCACAGAACAGAGCTCCAGTGTACGGTGCCTATGGGGGATTGGCTGAGAAACAGGTGGTTAATGCAAATGCAAACGTTAAGAAAACAGCAGGAAAAGCGAGACGTTACTTCTCCTTTCGAACTCCGAGAGCAGTCTATAGAACTTTGCCATGAGCAGGCAAAACATGTACTACTCTGCTTAAACGCAGGTATTGTTTCGGCAAGTCAGAAATGGCATGCGTGTAGACCATTGGATAAACTGCCGTGTTTAGCCACACGAAAGTTCTAACATGTAGAGCGGCGCACGTATGTGGTTATACTTGCTGCTTTAATCGTGTCCCTTATCAGCCCAATGTTGCTTTTACTTCTGAGGCTAATATTCATATGTAACTTTTATTGAAGACCAAACATAAAATACTTATCAGAAGTAATTAGGCATGAGACTGAGGCCTCGATGATTCACTATAGTACTCGGTCATATTTGCTATTTTGTTGGCATATCACTGTTCGTTTGTTCATTGCGGCGATAAAAGGGGGATGGGTTAGATATGATAAGTTTTTTAACTTAGCGTCAAAACAAAGTCGTTGCAAAAACTTGGACAATAAAATTTGTGACGATGGACTTGGTTGCCTTGAACTTTATTATTATTTTTTTCATAGCTGAATTTATTAAAGCGCAAGAGAAACAAAGTGCACAAGAAACGCACTTTTACGAAATAAAAAAAAACTGAATTATTGGCAGTGATCAAGCTAAAACTAGATGTACACAGCAAGAGCTGAATTGTGGCAAGTTTTTCGATTTCCAAAACAGCGACAGGAGCGCTGAAAAAAAAAGGGCGGCCCTTTTGAGCTAAAGCTTAAGCGATAGAAATAAATTTTTCGGACTACTACACACGCAGAAAATAAATGTATGGCTCCTTGCGTTCACACAGAGATGCACTTAATTTTGCTGATAGCTCTCTGCTGTTACATCGTGCGTTTGATGTTGTCCAGCCCTCGGAGAGGCATCAAGTGAAGCTTCGTCCGCCTGCCGCGCCGTTCCTACACTAAAAAATTACCAAATAAGCCAGTCTGTTGGCAGAGGAAAGAACTGTTCATAAAAGTCAGCCTTTAGTTTTATTTGCTCAGGCTGGTTATTACTTTTTTGTTGGTCGCGCACGTATACGTACTTTTCACTGTTACAAAAATTTCTGTCGAAAGCACCAGGTTTATTTACGCAACTTTTTTTTTTTCACCCGGCTTCATTCGAGGAAATAAAAAAAAGGTGTCGCAATGAAACGAGCTTGTGTAGACGCAACCCCAGCTTGTATCATTACCACGCGATGTTTATTGAAAATTTTCAGTTATCATAATTCGGACGGGGGTTGTGTCCAGTGTTTCCGCTTGAGAGCCTGGTTCGTTCTCATTTGTTGCTTTCACTCATTGTGTGAGCCATTGCAAGAGGCTGCGATACTTCTCAAATTAGCGAACAGCGTGCAGCGGAGAACACCGAAACACTACCGTTTGTCCCGGAAATGCTTGTTAAGCGTATAAGAACAAAACTGCCGCATGTATCAGCAAGGCCTTTGTCAGCTGTTCGCGAAGCTCCGGGTGAATTCCTGTATAGCCAAGGAATTGCACTAGATAGGCGAACCGCGTCTGCATTCGTAACGGACAGCGCCAGGAGTGTGAATGTGAATGCGATCACCCACGAACAAATCAAACACCGGCGTCACTTGGACGGAATTTATTTAGAAAGACAAGATAAGATAAGGCGCCTGTGGCCCTCGGAATCGTGACGTGCATATGAGTCTCATTCCCCGTGAATGACTTTCCTATGCACTCGTATGCGTCTATAAGCTCTGATGCCGGCCTGTCCTCTCCCGTCTACGGCCAACGTCCCAATGTGATGTCCTCATTTTCGCTGGAGACTCGGTCGTTTCCCCTGCGATTTGCTTGGCGATTTGTTTTCCCGGCGCCCTTAACATTTCTCCTTCGGCACCAGCTGAGTTTTTCTCGGTGAGACGCTTTCCTTGAAAAGATTCTTTCATGGGCTGAAACGATTTCTCGCTCTTTCTGCAGAGTCTGCCGTGGAGCGCTCTCTTGGATTACGTTCTGAGCCGATGATCGGCGACAGAGGCTGAACTGTCGATGTGGTGGGCGGGTTTTGTATTGCTTCAGTGGATGTCACTTTGAGTGCCTTTACCTGAGAGACCCTAAATGCGTGTTGAAAGCTGTGGCGCTACGGTCGGCTTTGTCGCTCTACGCAAACAGCATTTCTTAGTTGAAAACCTCTTTCCTATCGAAGGCATCTTCTGGCGCGTGCCGGTCCATTGTTATGGCGTTTTGTGGAAAATTTTCTATTGAGAGGCAACCGGCGCCTCTTACTTAGTGTCTCCGGTTGGCTGAAAGCGGTGCGTCTGCATAACGTTTATTGGGGCCGCATGAGGGATTAATTTTTAATGTGTACAAAATCTTCCACGTTAAACGATTCTGTTAAAGGAAATTGGCCGTGAAGTGCCCCTTCGTAACTGCTCTTGTCTTGGCAGAATGCTCCTGTAAAAGCTCACATCGGAAATTGTATTGTGATTCAGCAGGCCAAAGATGCATTTTTTTCTACTTTCCGTACAAGGCACAAATGTCGACACGAATAATTGAGGCAATTAATTGAATTAACAAAAGGATGGCCTAACTACATGTGTCTTGTTTCACGATGATACTGTTGCTCACGATAGCCCAGCTGAGGCAAAATGCTCCAACTCTTTCATATTTAGTGCTTTGTACGCAGCGGTGCTAATGATGATACTTTATAGCGTCGCGCTATGTCCAGCACGAATGGATAGCATAACATTTACCCATCTTGGAATTGAATTGCTTCTAAAAGACCTAAATAAGGCAAATGCATCCGAGGACCAAGTGTCTTGTCGCTGAGAAAACTTTCTTTTTGAGCCAGATTAGTCTGTACTTGTGTGTTGTATATCCAATATCACTCGATCAAGGTGCAATGCCTAACGATTGGAAATTTCTAAACGTGGTTTTGAAGCACAGGCTGCGCCTTTGTAAGCGTATTGAGAATTACAGACCAGTTTCACTAACTAGCATGATGCGTTATATCTAAGCATGCCCCGTTGGCTAACATACCAACAGATCTACCTGCTAACTCATTACTGATCTTCCAAAAGCATTGTTTTCGTAGCGGTCACTCTTGCGTCACGCAGCTAACAGAACTGGTATGCACAGACTACCAAGAACAGCTGATAACAGATTCGTAGTAAACATGAACATCATAGAATTCAGAAAGACATTGGAACACGTTCTCCGCTCCCGTTATATCGGGAAACTAGAATGGTGTAACATAAACACATCCGCTGTCATTTGGATCACAGTTGGGCATGACCTAACTGAACGTAGGTAGAGGGTTCTTCTTACAAGGCAGCTTCTTGTGGCATTGGAGTAACGTCTGGAGCGGTGCAAGTTTACATGTTTTGGGGCTTTTGTTGCCTTTAGTTATCTTAAAATGAAGTCAGCAGTGGTCTGTCGTTGTCTCTACAATTATTCACAAACGACGGCGGGTTATAGAGAGTATTCCGTAGACCAAGCGATTTTATTTAACAGCAGAGTGACTTAGACAAATTATTTAATTGGTGCGACATTTTGAAAATGTGCACAAATTTCGATAAGAGTTTAGTAATGCAATTTACACGTAGGCAGACAACTCATGAATTTGATTATGACCTAAATGGTAACCGCATTTCATTAGAAAAAGATGGTGAATACCT
Organism: Rhipicephalus microplus; assembly: GCF_043290135.1. Classification (NCBI taxonomy): domain Eukaryota; kingdom Metazoa; phylum Arthropoda; class Arachnida; order Ixodida; family Ixodidae; genus Rhipicephalus; species Rhipicephalus microplus. The sequence goes on along the minus strand of NC_134710.1, from coordinate 45,720,466 downwards.
AAAGTTCCTAAAAGAAATCTTGCAATTGTCATTTTGAATGTAACAACTAATTGATTGATATGGGGTTTAACGTCCCCAAAACACCAAATGATTATGAGCGACGCCCTAGTGGAGGGCTCCAGAAATTTCGACCACCTGGGTTTTTTAACGCGCGCACAAATCTGTTCGCCCGGGCCCACAACATTTCCGCCTCCATCGGAAATGCAGCCGCCGCAGCCGTTATTCGATACCGCGACCTGCGGGTCAGCAGCCGAGTACCTTAGCCACTAGACCACCGCGGCGGGGCAATGCAACAGCTAAAGCTTGTTAAGTACTGGGCCATCTGTGGGTAAACACAATTCACTTTCCGACAAAAACAAAATTGCCACTGTATCAAATGAATGCCTGGTCTATATTCGAGAATGCTTGCACAGCGTGAGAACCTGTGCTAAAAAGAAAATCAGGGTACTGGAAACAGTACAATGTTTCCCGTAAAGTTTTTCCTCAATAATTACGGAAGTGGATATAATCCGCCCCACATGCGGATGGGAGAATAGGATGAAAAACGCTGGAAATACTCAGGGAGAAGTTAGGATTAGAACTGCTTTATAACATATTTCATTCCAGAACAAGTATAGATAGGGATAACAGCCGCACTACATCTGATTGCGAACCGAATATAAAAGCAAGAATACAAGCGCAGAACTGAGTCATTCAGGATTAGATTTTTTCCGCTCACAAGGGCAAATGGTATCGCCCAACGAATAATATTGCCACCGTCAACTCTTACAATATCGTGCACTCTTTGTTGTCAAGCTATCTTTGCAATAAAATAATAGATGGTACTCTTTCTAGCAAGGATAACTTTGTTGCAATCAAGTACACTGAGTGCGATGTTCAATGATAGTTACTTTTTTCATGATATAGAACACATTTTTGTTGCAGTTGATGCCTTTAAATATGTCATTATTGCAGATCGTGTACTTTGCAACACCCATTCCCCCCTCCTGTGAGGCATTATTAGCGCTGAGAATTCTGTATTAACTAACTAACTAACTAACTAACTAACTAACTAACTAACTAACTAACTAACTAACTAACTAACTAACTAACTAACTAACTAACTAACTAACTAACTAACTGACTGACTGACTGACTGACTGACTGACTGACTGACTGACTGACTAACTGACTGACTGACTGAATAACTAACTAACTAACTAACTAACTAACTAACTAACTAACTAGCTAACTAACTAACTAACTAACTAACCAACTAACTAAACATTTGCTGCACAGATCACTTACAGAACTGGAGCCCAGGGCGAACGTTCGTTTTACCAGTTACCGTAAATGCTTTGAGATGCTTTCAGTATATAGTGTATCCCGCTGTTGGTGTACCCTTGTGTGACGCGATGCCACTATTCTGAGGGGTTCTGTTCCTGCACCATTGGCGTTGTTTGTTCAACGCCGTTAGCTGGATGACAGAACGCCAGAGCCATTTAGCGTTGACAGATAAATTTCTCAACTTAGTGCTATGGCACCCGTTTGCGCAAAGGTGCATCATAGCACATTTACTCCTACGTTTAAACACCCCCGTTTTTTACTTTCATTTTACTTTTCTTAAATATACGAGAAAATCGGAGTTGGAAAAGCAAGATGACGTTATATTTTGGACTTGCACAGTTGGTCTCTTTTTTACTAATTTTTTCCGCCTCAACAAAGTACGAGACCAATTTCATCTCGGTTTTTATGAGTGCTTCTCAAGGAAGGCATTTGTCAGGGCAGAAGAAACCGGCATCGACTATTACTCTGTGGGGGCGGGGGGGGGGGCACTAGGCTACAGTGCAGTGCCGCCGCCTTGATCTCTTCTTCAGTCGGTTTGTGAGCTTTTGTGTGCTTCTTTGAAGAGCGACTTTTGTGTTTTTTTACTGCCTTATTTTCCGCAGCCGCGACTGCAGGCGATCGCGGTGGCGTGGCAGCATCAATCAGAATGCACCATTGGTGGCTGACCGTTGCTTCCATCTCCACAACGCTTTCATTTCCAGTTCGCTTTCTCTTGTGGTGAGCCCTATTTTCATATTTTGGCAATCCGCCTCTGGCGGCAGCCCTTCGTGGGGCTGCCCCGTCTTATTTATGGAAGAAGAATGAAAAGCCACGCGCCCTGGTGGCAGTCCAGTTCGCGATGTGCTGGCACGCTGTGGCGTCTCATGACCGCAAGGAGTCCAATTGGAGTGGCCGTTCGATAAATATGGAGTGCGTTTCCCTCTTTTGTTTAGAACCGGAAAAGGAAATAAAGGCTTCGGCGATACGCAAACTTCTGTGTGTACCACCATCGGTCACTCAATGGTGCGTCTCGTAGCCGTCCAGTACGAGGCTTGCGTCCACGTTTCTGAAGACAGAATCAGTAGGGGACACTCACTGGTATCCTGATTACCAACATCAGTGAGCTAGAACTGTTCGTCGAAGGAACTTCTAACCAATTCAGACGCTGTATTAGCGATCCTGCCCGGCTAATTAAAAAAAGGATCTTACAAGAATATCAAGTTTTACTAATTATTTCCCTTATATTCATGGAAGGCGCGTTTGTAGAACGAAAAAAAAATCCTATGGTGGTGCCTCAACAATATTTCAGCCATTTACGGTTAAAAAAAACTTTGTACACATGGTTACGTCAGTTTTGTACCCGTGGTCCGCACCACGGTGTGACGTACTTAGGAACACCCTTAGGCGAGCTTCAGATTTTATAGCACGGTCTGTAACAAATAAAATGAAAATCTGCCTAAAAGGAAGGGTGCTCGTGCGAGTACTTCCACCGAGCCTTAGCCACGAACGAGCGACGCGCTGGCATGCAGCAGATCTTCCAAGGTGTTTTTCAAAGCTTGTGTAGTTTTTTTTCCTTACGGGTTAGCAGGCATAGCGCAGCGAATAAAAGGTTCCTAAGTGCAATCTAGTGTGCCCGACGAGCAAAGCACGCGTTCGCGTGGCCGGTGGCCAATTTACGGTCACTCAGCTCAAGTGCCCGTGCTTAGTGCCGTGTGATTAAGCCCCATTTCTTTACGCGTGACGTTCACTGCTGCAAGAAGCTGCCTCCACGTGCGGGTCAGCCGGTTCACGAGCAAACTCACAGGCGACGCCATGTCACTTCCCTCCCCTAAAAAGGCTGCTCTCGCTCAAACTTAGTTTTAGGACACATATCTCTCTTGCTTCTGCTTTCTTGACCGTATACCGAAATTATGCATGCGAAGCCGACGCGTAGGAGGACCGTCAAAGAGAGACAATGGATAATCACCTGATGGTTGAGGTACGCTAAATTGGGAAGAACTGCCAATAAGTATTAACGGAGAATCTTTCATCAGTATTACGCTTTTGCCCATGCACGCACGCACAAAAAAGGAGGATGACCATAATAATTTCAGGTCTGGCGGCCCCATGCAAGCGACTATGAACTTCGTTTTGCCGAGTACTATCCCAGAAGTGCGCTTGTACCTATTTAGTCAGTAGGTCCCTGGGGGCAGCGATTCTCTTCGGCATGCCTCCAACAGCAGCGGTGGATGCTGGACTATTTCACCAAGGCTGTGGTGAAACATTGAGCCCCCCCCCCCCCAACACACACACACACACACACACACACACACACACACACACATATATATATATATATATATATATATATATATATATATATATATATATATATATATATATATATATATATATATATATATATATATATATATATATATATATATATATATATATATATATATATATATATATATATATATATATACGCACACACGCGCATGTTTCATATGAACGAGTTTCGCAAGTAATCGAAGATAGCCCTATCGAGTTTTTCGCGGTTATCGCAAGCGTTCTAGCGGTTCTCTCTCTATCTCTCTCTATGTAGACCTCAGGCAGCAGCACCCGGTAGAACTGCAGTATACGTAATAAAAGTTGAGCAACATAAAACCCTATAATAATGGCATCGCCGATTTGTTTCTCCCGCTGATGTGCTGATCTGCGCCCGGCGCAAACACACGCACACAGAGAGAAAAAAAAAGAACAATGGCGTGCTTGTAATTCGGGTAGAAAGAATGGAAGAGAAAGGAACGGGAAACAGTTGGGAAAGACTTAAGTAATGTCCGCCTCGGTGGATCAGTGGCTACAGGGTGCTCGGCATCCGACCCGAAGGTGGCGGCTTCGATCCCCACAGCGGCGGTCGCATTTCGATGGAGGTAAATTGTGATGTGAGCGCACGTTAAAGGACATCAGATGTTCGAACTTTGCGGAGCCCTGCACTACGTGGTCTCATAATTAAATCATGGTTTCGAGACATTATTCCTTATAATAATAATAATAATAATAATAATAATAATAATAATAATAATAATAATAATAATAATAATAATAATAATAATAATAATAATAATAATAATAATAATAATAATAATAATATTATTATTATTATTATTATTATTATTATTATTATTATTAGGACATGTAAAAGAATGAGAAAAGTTTAACATGGGAGATAACATGAAGCCACAACAAGCCTGTATAACAGAGAGGTGTTGAAGTTATGGAACCCCGAAAAGTTATCAGGAAGAAAATTAACTACGGAATAACCAGCCATGAATACATAAATAAAATGTGCCCTCATGTGTGGTGTGCAGCTGCAAAGGTGTATAATATGACATTCGGTACATTTACCGTTTTCGTTTCGTGCGTAACTGCTTATTTCGATGCGCTGTCGCGTTCTAGCCATTTGAATCCATACTCGTTGCCTATACTCGTGGCGACGAGCAAATTTAGATGAATCGCCTAACTAAACGTATTTGTTGTTGCTTGTGGAAGGATGAAAAATGTTTTTTTTTGGGGGGGGGGGATTTGAGTCTTTATACGTCGGTTTGAGCTTAGACTACTGCGCTGTTATCCCGCCTCTTAAGGCATTGGACGGTGAGATAGAGGCAATAAACTGGGTGTATTTTCTACAAGTGTAAAAAAAGGGGGGGGGGGGAGGGGGTCTCCGGGTATTAGCGTGTCGTCATCGCATCCGTTTTGAATGATGATATAGTTTACCGGAGCATAAGCTGAAAGTAGAAAACATCAAAGGGTACAACCTCAGCATTCTCGTTCTTTATATCTTCTCCTATTTCTTTTCCCTCAACCAGGAAGTAAAAAAAAGAGGGAGATAAATCAAGCTTGGGCAAAACTGAATAAATAATGCGCGCCTCAGAAAGGCTACTGTGATGAAAACCGGAAAAGACAGTACTACGACTTTATTGACGTCCGCCATGTTACATTAATCCTCTGTGAGTAACACATGAACTATTTTCTTTGTGTAGTGTAGTTCTGGATGAACCCTTTCTATTGACGAATGACTTTAGAGGTTACGCAATACAACATCGAAGTTGAAAGCTTGCTTCATGAAAATCTAATCAGTAACAAGAGCCTGGCCTTCCTTACATCAAGTGGTTTACACGACTGTGTAAACTTACGTGTGCTTACACAGCGTCACCAGCGTGATCATAGATGTAGAAGGATGAGGGCAAAAAGATCGAGATAGAGCTTCATTAAATAAAAGAAAGAATGTCAACTACCTGCTTCACTCTGTGCTGGGAAAGCTTAAAGCACCAAAAGATGAGGAAAAAAATCTGTCGCTACCATGGGTAGCAAAAATTGTGGAGGTGACATCAGACTCAATCATGAAACATGATTTGCGCTTTGGGCTCATTCGGACTCAGACTCACCAAAGTTTTCCTAAGTCAGACTCAGAATCAAACTCACCGCTCACTTTGAGTCTGAGTGAGTTCGCCAACTGATGGTCGCAACAAATGCGCTCAAGTAATTGACAACTAAAGGTTTTTATTCTGTCCCGGTGCTTTTAAAGTCTAGTCGAATAACGTACCAGTTCCAAAGCAAAAAAAAAGATAAAGTGAAGCTTTATTAGGCTGGATGTTTTGCCTAGAGTGTATATTGCTAAATCTGGTTGAAGAAGCGGAATACCCATGAGGTGGAAAAAAAAAGACGCACACAACACGAGTTGTCTTTTTAATACATTTTGTCCTGTCAATTGGGCGCTACTACAATGGCTTGAAGAAGTTGACTCGATTATTGCTCTTCTTACAACTGGCAAGGTGGTAAATGAGAAGTTTACTGCGAATAGTTTTGAGGACTTTTCAAGGTATGATTTTTTTTTTCGGCATAGCACGCATCGTGTTAGCGGCCCCTTTCACGCAGGATTTATTTGTTTTTGTTTTTCGGAGACGGGACTTGCCGAGGGATCGCAACTGTCCGATTGATTGTAGAGAAACGTTAAATATGTTGTTCACGAGTGCTTCGTGATAAAATGCGGTAATGTGCGGCTTGGTGATGGAGTCTCGTGTTCTATATAGCATGCATCACGGTTACCATTAGGGTTGGAGCAAGCCGTCTTCATTTCATGCTGAAATTCTACTCAAAGACCTTACTTTTACTCAAGCAGAGATGACCGTTTATTCCACGCGCTATAAATTTCTACGAAAAAAAAAACAGCGAGATATTTATAATCGACGATGGCACTACTTTCGGTGACTGCATCTTTTTCCCTTTTCGTCGGATCAAAAAATGCGCATTCTCGACTGGCTGACAGGCACGCCACCGCGGTGGAAAGCAACCTCGTAGGCGGCTGCCTTCACACGCAGACGAGAGCCTGAAATGGGCTTACCGGCCGGAGAGAAGCGTTAATAGTTTAAGTCACTGCCAGGCGTTTCTGTTTTGAGATGGCGTGGCTGGTGTTCCCGCTGGCGTCTCGCATGCCGGCGAACAGCCAGGCGCCCGATCCCATTCTCAGGGATCGTATCGGCCGCCCATCGATTTTCGTGCCCGCCTCGTTTTGTCTCGGGTGTGCGATCCAGTAGGGCTCTAAGGAGGAAAGCAAGGGGCATTTTTCTCTTGTTTTCTTGCCCCCTGCCCCCAGCCACCCGACGCCTTTCTAGAATGCAGGAGACATGGTCTGGGTAGGCGCGTCATTGCTTTTGCTGCGGTGCTCCCGGCGCCGGATGGTTTCGCTGTTGCGGAGGTACTCTATTTCGCCTTGTGTTATTCAACGTAGCCTGCGTACGCAAGGCAACTTTTCTATGCTCTCTAGTGGAATCAGACCGCGCGTGGGGGCCGCGAATGTTCACATGACGTTTTGTGATCATTTGGAACTTCTCTGCCATGCTGAGACCAAACCTGACCCCATCCCACGCATTATTAAGCGTTGCTTTTCGCATTTTATTACCAACTTTATAAACCGAAACAATACGCTTGGACGCCTGTGGAACGACTTTCTCGATCCTAACTTTGGTAGGCGCCTTGATCAAGGCAGAGCTCTTCTTGAATCTTTTTTGCGCACTTCTCACACCTTACTTTTTTTGTTTCTGAGTTGTGTTAAAAGCGAGGCAACCAGTCTCTTCCCGGAAAGTCAACGTGAAGACTGATGTGCTTGATGGTTCCATAAGTACAAGGAAACATTGCTCCCCGACGGGGTCAAAGGCAAGCGAAGCGCGTCTTTTCCTCTCGTCTGACCGATGTTTCCTCATGGCAGGAGTGAAAGTAGTCATGAACTTTCCGCGCTGTGTACGCAGCGGCCGCCAAACCCTGTTGGGCGCGTAGCGTCACTTCTCTGTCACGAGTTTGTCAGGGATCTTTAACTGCTTGACAATGGCTAATACGCTGCACCGTGAATCCGGCCTCTAACATTGCTATTGCTGTATCTGCTGCCTGATGCACGCGAAACAAAGGCGGCACACATGGCCAACAGATCCTGTGACTGTGCACTGTATTTGCTGCCGCAGCCTTTATCATATCAAGTGAGGATCACTTCAGGGGCCCGGGCTGTCGCACGCTACTTTCGCTTTGCGTAACGCAGGAAAAATCACGCATGAAAATAGGAAAAATAGAGGGAAAGAGAAAAATAGGATTAAAATATAAATTTATAGAAATAAATAAGGAAAAAGAAGGCAGAAGAACTGGCCAAGAGAAAAAAGAATAAAAATGAAGAGGAAAGCTAAGAGCAACAAAGAAGTCTGACCAGCTGCGCACTTCCTCCAGGCTTGGCACCTTTATTTTTAACTTGCATTTAGCTGTCCAAAGTTGGCATTAGCGAGAGGCGGTGCCTATACTACAATACCTTGCATGTATGGAATCAGCACTTGCAGTGTATCTGTTTTCTTTATTTTTAACCCTTCAAAAACCTTTTAAATTCCATTGGCGCGCCACGGCTGCGCAAACATTCTTTTGTTCGCGAACCTCGCGCCACGTCTTGACATGAGAAAGGAACAGAGAACACGTTATAGCTCAGTTTTTATATTTTCTAAAATGTGGCGCACGTAGTTCAAAACAAAAAACGGCAGTCAAAAAAATTTCCCTCGGTTCACCTCATGGCACTCCCAGGAGTGCAAGCCGGTGATAGTTATTCACGACTTTTGAAGTGCAACGACCATTGAGAAATGCGGATATGCTAAAGTTACCTTTCGGGAAATTTCTCTAGAGGAATTCAATTATAAATACGTGTTAAAAAGTCAACAAAATAATTTCTTCATGGGTTAGTGAGTTCTTATTAGTCTTCTCTGTAATCCGTGTTCACTTGAGCGGGAAATGGATGTAAAGTGAGCTGGCGGGAGCAACTATTGCTTGCCTTGAAAAGGAAACGTCAACATCATGCGGCGTATCGATATGGATGTGGCATGGCGATGGTCCGTAGGCCGCGGAAGGTTGAGGTGCTATCGCGGCATTTGAACACAGACCCTCGTGCACTTTTAAGATTCTTCAGCCTCAAGTTTTGTATATGTTTTTTAGTCAATGTGCATGACTCACGAAGTACACTCTCAGAGTGCCTGCTAGACGTTAGTAACAACAGAAAGTGCACATCCATAAACAATCAAATCGCTTTGCATTTGTTTCAAGTACTCCCGTAGCTGATGCATTGATTCGATCCTGAGCTGTGGTTTTGGCTAAAAAAATCGACTGCACGACAATGTTAATCGAAGACATAATTGAGTGAATAATGTAGGAATTGTCTGGAAAAAAGTGGCCGTGACACTGCCAAAGCACTGCGTCACATTCAGATAAGAAGTATAGATACATTTCCGGTCGCAAGCACCTCACTTTCCAGTATGTTTTCTCTGATGGTATACAAGCAGTATGCAACATTAGTGCACGAGCGCTCTCGAAGCAGTTGTCAATTTTTCACTTGTAGTGTGCTTTTTATCTGATGCCTTCATTTCCTACGCTCACTGTCTCTCTTAAAACGCAATATCGATGAAATCACGGGACAAACAATGTTGTACGCGCACAACGTTTACAATACGTACACGAGTGCTAGACACTTCTTTAGATGAAGAGAAAAGAACAAAAAAATATTTATTTGCAGTCATTTTTACGTCCTTTGTTGTTGCTGTTATTGCGGTAATTATTTTTTGTTTGTCTCTAGTACGGCATTCAGCACTACCTTTGGCCACCTTGAAAGCGGGCAGAGAGCGAGGCAAAAGAGCAAAGGCGGGCCTTCCACTCATTCTGTCGCAAGTTGGCATGTATTCACGCTACCCTTTCGAGTGGACTGGCTTAATCAAAGTGCATATATTTACACGTTGAAAAAAATATTGGTCAAAAATAAGGAGCAATCTTTTCAACAAAAAAGAAGGCTCGCTTCGTGGAAATAACGCTCGTCCGTTATGCAACACGTGCTTCATTACTGCGCCACGTGAGTTATCCTCTGACCGAGTTCCTTTGTGTCGTGTCAGCGGCAAGTAGTTCATTTCATTCATTTCATTTATTGATACTGTCAGCCCTTTGCGGGCCATTACAGGAGTGGAGTTGACTCGTATAAAACAGAAATGTGCATAAGAGAAACATAAGAAAAGAACCTTCACTACTAGAACAAATCATTTCAGGGCACATACAACAAATATATTAATGGCTAAGCGTATAGTTTACAGAGAAGTTAGTGAAAAATAAGAAAAAGAGCGCATCACTGCCGAAATACACATCATATTTTGCACATAAAAACACATAATAAATATCATAGCCTAGTTACAAAGCACGTAATTCACACTTATTCACAATCTTAGCGCATGGTATCAGAGTGCACTATATGTTTTATTGCTTCTAAAAGTCAGTAAGCGATTTCATTTTCACAACCGATTCTGGTAACGAATTCCACTGCTGAATCACCCTGGCGAAGAAGCTGTACCTGAAACAGTCATTATGAACTTTAGTAGTGCGAACAAGTCGGGATGAATTCCACGCGTCTCGTGTCCGTTCGAAGGGATGCGACTGCGAAGCGTCCCTCGTTGCTCCGGAGAAAATGTTGATCGCGCTCCTTGCGTCCTTTCCCGGCGTGCGTAGCGAGGACGTGCCGCAACTCTTGCGTCACCATTTGCCTTCTCGCTCTCTTTCATTCCCTTTCGCCGCTTGTTCACGCCATTGTTCGCAGACGCTCCACGCCGGCTTGAGAAGTCGTATCTCTTTTGCCCGAAGCGTCAGGTGTGGTCATGCGTGCATATAACGATGGTAAAAAAGGAAATAGAAGATTGGTGCTCTCGGTGGCCATCGATCGCATTTGTTGTCACTAGTGTTTCTTCGATTAAGGGACGTCAGTCGTGCGCACTCCGCTGAAACACTGATGGTGGTCCGCGCGATCGTTTCTGGCGTGGGGAAATGCTGAGCATGCCCCTGCGACGACACCCGCACGCGCTGTTTAGGACGTTGCCGTGGCGGCCTTGATTAGGCATCTAACAAGCGCCTAATTGGCCCCTCCGCGGTCCCTATATGCACTGTGCCGTACAGACTTCGGCGCGCCGTCGGGCCGACGGGCGTCCTACCGGCTCCCACTGTCCGCAGCGAGCCAGGAACGAGGGGGCTGTACGTGTGGCTGTCGAAGCCGGTGGGTGTTGGCCCGCGCTCAGCTATAGTTGGCGCGCACGTGACGTCTACTCAGTGACGCTTCCTGTTCAGCTATTTTCGGATAGTGAAGCTTTGCTCAGTCCCAACGTTACAATTTGTTTCTTGAGAGGAAGTAGTAAATTAACTTCGTGTCTATATCAGAAAGACCTATCTTCTGCACTGTAGATGTCCGCAGGACATACATGGCTTAGAACTTTGAGCAACAGCTTTTACCCCCGAGAACTGCCTTTCCTTTGAGTGTTTACAGTGGTCTTGTGGAGTGTATTCGCTGTTTAAGAAGGGTCTACGGGGTTATCAGAAGCGATGGCCTTAATCATATGGCATACTTTGCATTACCCGTTTCTATAAGGTGTCAACTTACTCAGACTCACTCATGAATTGTATTGTGCCTTTGGGACTCACTCAGGCTCAGGCTCACTGAAAGTTTCCCCAGGCGTGCTCACTAGGTGTCAGACTCACTAAATTTTTTCTCAGCTGGACTGACTCGAACTCAAACTCATTGGCATACTACTTACTTGGACTCACTTATACTCAGACTGAAGGCTCGATGTGAGTCTGAGAGTCTGAATGAACAAACGTGAGTTTGCCGACCCGCGTCTGTTGGTGAGACAGCGGACTCCCTCTTGTCCCCTGTTTTGTAAGGAGCTATTGTTGATTAGGTTCAGTTATACACATAAGACCGTTTCAGGGGCCATTTCAAGAATGTTGTTTGCGAAACTGCTTTAGTGCGAATCTGAGATGAGTCTGAAGACGAAGACATGCATTTGTTTTCGTCCCCAAAGTTTAGAAAACGGGGAAAGTCGTCTTTTAAAGAGAGTATTTATACTCTTCGTCATGCTACGAGTTTTCTATGGGTGGTTACAAAAACATCTTTTATATCGACTATAAGTACCCCTGCCAAACGAAATCGCAATAGTTGACAAGTAATCATCGAGATTGTGGCAGGTATCATTAACAATGAGCTATAAATAGTTTTTTAATGAATATGTTCATGGAAACGATTAAACTTTTCTCTTGTCATATTGGTCAGTTGCTTCTACGTGATCGTGTTTTTCTGTCTTTAAAATGAATATTGTTCGAAAAAAAATAAATATGTTACACTTCACTCACTTACGACGTTCAGGGGTTTGCGTTATTTGCCAACTGGAGGGTTAAGATGAATGCAAAAAAGGCAAAATCACATTCTTTTTTACTTACAGTGGTATTTATCGCGACCACCGAAATCAGTCCACATTGGCGCCTTCATATCTGGCCTTCGTGGCTAAGCGCACTTGTTCCCAAAAACACAAGGGTGTGGCTTCTTGTTTACCTCGGTGATTCGTCACTCATTCTCTGACAAAGCTGAAGTTAGAAGGCACATCTGTGTTTTGTACGCTTCTATTACTACGAATGATTCGATGAAAGTTAATGCGCTATTGTTGCTTTTGTTTAAAAAAAAACGTTCTCTGGCAAAAGTAACAATAGTTAGGACACAAAATATTACAGCATGAGAGCATGTATCCATAAGCGCGGGACTTTTTCGTCGCTGAACGTAGCTGGCATGACGGCAGAAAACCCTGGTAGAGACGCTCGCTGCCAGGGTCGTGGTTTTCGTGCACCTGCAACACCATGTATTGATTGGCGCGAAGGGGAGCAATCGAAAAGCAATCACCACGAGGGTCCACGGCCATTCCCCGGGTCGATTCGTGCGTTGCTTTGTTGCCTCTGCTTGGCTGCCTGGGATATGATGAAACAGTGCCTCACTGCGCCTCACTTCTCTGCTTTGTCATATATATGGTGGTCGGGCTACGTAACTCGCCATAAATTGAACACTGTCTAGATAACATACGGCGAAAGAGCTCCTCCAATTTTCCGGTTATTCTCAGAGTTAAGAGCCGAGACAGAAAGAGAAAGTTTGTGAGAAAAGCGAATGGATGCTACGGTTTGAACTTCGAGTATTGGCTTCCTAAGTCGGGTGGTTGTCTTTTCGGGGTCCTTCTTTTTTTTAACTATTTGAAGAATGCGATGTATTACTATTTAGTAATCTCCGACGTTCCTTGCGGTCGACGAATCGATTTTTACTCGAGTGTTGCGGTGCAGGCTGGGAAAATTGAGTGGGCTAAGATCAGTTTAGGCGCGGAACATGAAAGTAACATGAAAGGAAAGAAACACAGAAAGGCAAGAAACAGACAGAGAGAAAGATAGAGAGAAAGAGAGAGAGAGAGAGAAAGGTAAAAGGAAAAGCAAAGAAAACGACAGCGAGGTTTAGACGAGAAAATCTAGTTTTCACCTTCACACGGAGAAGCGGGCGAGGACGTTCATATAGACGCATGAGACTGCAGAGAACAACTGTGAACAGATACTGCGTCACTGTTAATGCAGAGCGTGGCAGCATAAGGCTCACTTGCACACGCCAATGAAAAGAAGTTGCGGCCGTATATTCATAACCCTATACAGACATGACCAGCTTCAACAATTCAGCCGACCGACATTTGGGGGCGTGCAAGTTGCCGTAAAAGAAGGTAAAGAAGCACGTCGGGATCATACGCCCGTGGTTAGAGATGGAGTGGCACTTATCACATTGCCATTCAATGATGAGACGTTGGCTCATTATTTATGTGTGCCGATCTTGATCGGGTTGAGTAACGGAGATGTGAAGGACTCGAAAAGCTGTTACATCCCTGAAGTGCAATACTGAAGCGCGCAGTATTGGTGTGAGACTGGCCAAGCAGACGCGTAAGCCCACAGACCCTGAAAAATTCAGGCGTGGAGAGGTTTCTCTTATTAGAAAAATCACGTTTTTTATCTCGCATATTTGCTGTGCTGAAACCTGTGCTTTCACTGTGAAGTTGTGGGAAACACAGAGTCAAGAACAAGCATACCTGTGCAGGTAGCAGATAGCTGAGAAAGAATAAATGAATTATTTTTTTCTATGATTACTTACAAATACTGCAGGCCCTATTCGGTCCCAAGCAGGAGTAGTAACGTCACGGTACGCAGACAATACCAACACAAGTAATTATAATTGTCGCACATGTGGTAGAGTAAATGTAGATTGCAACAAACAAGCAAGAAATAATAACAATGTGCTGCGCAATCACGAACACACGGTAATATAACAGTGGTCGAATATGTACACACAACAATTCAATGCGTGAGGTGAATTCGCACTATGTATCAAATGGAGAGGGAATGCAAGAGCCAACTGTCTTCATTGCTGCGCAACGTAAACAAAAGTTAAACTGCTTGTGAGTGTTACACCTAAATATTCATTTGGTGGCTATAATTAGGCAATTATAAGGATTATTTTTATTGCTGATTGTAGAACTCGCCGTCTTTGACGTATTATGCTTCAATCTTTATGTTTCACGCCATACGCTAATGTAGTGCAACGTATAATTTAGTCGAACTTGACTGAAGGAGTCAGTCACACTAACATAAACAACACAATCGTCTGCGATAATTCTGGTCTTCACAAGCGATTGAACAAAATATAAGATGCCATTTATATAAACTGAGAACAATAAAGGGCCGAGTACCGAGCCTTTTGGCACTTCCGAGCGAACATCCTGTGCATAAGAAATGCAGGCATTAACCGCAACATGTTTTCTTGAGAACAAGTAACATCATCTCTAACAGATGATGTTGTGTTAAATGCACATAGAATGCAGTTTCGCTACTAAATCAACATCCATAACAGCATCGAACGCATCAAACGCTTTGGAAAAGTCTAAAAACACTTCATCAACTAGACCCGTCATATTTAGTACATTTCGAAAATGATTCGTTATCTCAGCTGTGTTATTGAGGATAAACCAGCCCCAAAGCCATGTTGATTTGCATAAAGTAAATAGCTAACTTCTAGATGTGTCATACTCGCTTTAAACAAAATATGTTCGAGCAGTTTACGAGATGTAGATCTTAAAGAAAATGAGCTGAAACTATTCATTTCTAAATTGGACCCGGACTAGTGAATCGGGACTATCCTTACAGAGTGCCAGCCATCGGGCATGACGCAGCATTCCGACGATTTTTTATATATAAGTACTCTGTGGCACATATTGCATACCTCTTGAGAAAAACATTTATTTATTTTTTCTGGGCGTGATGATTTACTAATGTCTAATCTACGCAACGTGTCAAAATGAAGTTTTGCATGTCGAAACCGAAATATATTTCTGAAACACGCCGTAGCAGTAATGACACTGAGTTGATATTGACAACATTTGGTTCTTTAAGATTGTTTTAATCTAGAAAGTACACGAGTGTCCTTGCGTTTTGCTGCATATAAATTTCTTGTTGCAGCGCTACCACTGCAACTAGGAATGGCCATCTGATTTATAGAATCTGTAAAAAGCCCTTGACGTACAGTATCCAAAAGAGCTGTGTTCTGTGTCACAAGTAACATTGAACTAAGTTTGAGACAGGGCTTTACTTCCGCACCCACAGAAGCCAGCTATATCGAAGTGCTACGCCACCGCAGTCGACTGCCATCAATCATGCTGTCTGGCTAATTGAAAACAGGGCATGCTAAACGGATGCAGTTATTTATTAATCTGTGCATGACAGACTTTTTAAAAATAAAATATGTACATATCAATTATCCAGAACTCAAGGACAACATCATGTGAACAAACGTATGTACTACACACGAACGAGGAAAATTCACATACCAGATGTCCAGCGATTCTTGTCTTTACCTTTGGTGTGTTGTTAATGACGTAAATTAAAATGAATACAGCGGAGGAAAATTCAAGTGAAATCTGAACCCTCAATGCGTAATTGATTGGTTGTGATCTCGGATCTCACCGATTGAAAGGGCAATTTTTCAGTTTCTTTAATTCATTTCAATTTATCAATATTTCTCATAAAAGTTAAGAACAACAATTAATTGTCCCTTATGCTTTATTTGACCTGAGGAGAGAGATAGAGAGAGTGCGTCAGTACACCCGCTGGCATGTTTAAAATTATCTGCTCGAAAAGTTTCTTTGTGTCTGACAAACTAGCCATTCGAAAGAAAAAAAAAACTGTATTTCATGTTGGGAAATAGTGCGGTAACCTACGCTCACGCAATACAATCTATGACGTTTTTTTTGCGCACCTAAAAGAGAAGCATGCTACCTACAGTTTTCCAATTACGTAGTATAAGGTTCCCCGTTCTGCTTTAGAATTTCGAGGATCTAATCAACGCGAGGCAAGGTATCTGCAGTTCGTTAGCCATTGTTATAGCATGCGTCGTTGGTCGTCTTGTGCCGATACACATTCGAGTGTGGTCGTTGTTGAAACAGGGTCACTCTTGATTGCCGCGCTGCAATCAAACGCTTTGGTACGTGAAGTTCAGCCCAAGAAAGTAAACATGGTGCGGCTTGAGCCTCTACACACTTGCATATGCGTGCTATGCGCTTCTCGAGTTGTTGATGATTCGATGGGCAGAAACTTGGATCATTGTCGTGACTAGTGTAAGCTTCGTGCTTTGCAGAATAAGTGACCGACGCTTCCCCATTTGTGTTGACTCTGCACAGCGAGTCTATGGCAGCTGAGTGCAGAAATGGAGAGGCTCAGTGGAAAAAGGTACGCTAATTCTACTATAAATACTGGCATTGGAACTCTTATAGGCACCGTGGCAGCTCAAAAGAAAGTGAAGACAAAGACGAACTAGCGAATGCACCGTACTAAATGTGCTGGAACTATCTGAACCATTTTTAAATAGATTTTTTTCAATATCTTGCAGCAAACAATGCAGTGCGCTTTTATTCACGCCCGTGAAAAATTGGGGGAGCGAGAAGAAGCCGTACGTGAAGCACAGACAGCTGGGAAGAGTTGGCCCTAAGAGTGAGTTTACATGGACAGCAAACTCAGCATAGCTGTGTGCCAGGATTCAAGAAGCGCCGATGAGACGGCTGAAGGGGCATTACTTCTTGCATACCCCGCCTGCACCGCACTTTGAGGAATCACTGGCTAATTCGGTTGCATCCGATGTAGCAGGGGTACAAAAGCCACCTTGAAGCCCTATGACGTAACAGTAGCTTTGAGGACGCTTTCGAACCTGTTGTCATTGCCGTGTTTCCCAATTCTTACAGAAGATTCGCGGCACCTGAGTAGCTCCATGATGTCCGGAGCAGTAATCCTTTACTTCCTCGGTCTCCCGTGGAAAGGCACTCTAGCGGACAACTGCAGATCCAGACAGCAAGGCCAGCGTTTTCCAGCCTCACCCTAGTAGCGCGACCTTTGCCGCAACGCATTTTCAATCGCTTGCAAGGACTGGCACATTGCAGTGTCAGATATGATGGCTAAATTGATGCGCTGAGACCAAATCCTCCCAGAAACCTGCGAGAGAGCAGGCAACCACCCAGGTGCTCCTATACGTTGGCTGGACAGTAGGGCAGTCCACACTATGTGTACAGAATTCCAACGCAAAAGACGTTGAAGCGTGCTCCTTCTTGCAAGGACGACTGAGAATGATGTCGCAGCAGCCTGGCCCTCGTCGGGGCCTTGTCCTCTTTGAATCTCACTGTAAACACCATTTCGCCCCCATGTATGCAAACTACGGCGACAACGGCGCAAAAGCTTTCGTTGTTTAAGGCTACTTCCTGGTGGCCGCAGCTGCTTCGACTGCTTTGTTCAGCATCGAAGTGCGAACCTGCGAAGTTGATGTCTTGGCTTCGCTCCAGGGTGATGCATGGCTCCTCAACTCGAGCGGCCAGAGTCATGTTGCGCAGCATTTTGTGGACATCCCGGCCACAGCCACAATACCGACCATGCTTTCTACGAAACCAGAACCCGGAAAGTTCTGGGAGAGTGATTAGCTGTAGTAGAACTGAAAGGCGGGTGAGTTGGAACTTAGTCATCATGGGCAGCGTACAAAATGAGAAAACACAATAGAAGGAAACAGGACAGCCGGTCCTATTTCTTTCTCTTGCGTGTTTTCACTTCGTGCGCTGCCTACGATGAATGAGTGATTAGCCGATTCGCGCTGACACAAAGCTCACCTGTACCATTGGTATTTCAGTCTTCTCATACTTTTGCTAATAAATACTCGCAAGCAGCCGGAAACAGACTCGTTTTGAAGCCTATATCGCCCACTAACCTCACCGCCCACAGCGCCTCGATACCCCGCTCCGCCCCCCCCCCACAAAAATCGGGGAATGGCAATATTTTGAACAGACCACACATATATATATATATATATATATATATATATATCTATATATATATATATATATATATATATATATATATATATATATATATATATATATATATATATATATATATATATATATATATATATAGAGGATAATAAGTTTTCCAGTTGGAAGTTTGCGCCTGTCCGTATCTGTTTCGTTTATGAAATATTGCGCAAGAAGTAGTACATACGTACCAACCAGCTCGAACCCATACATTGTTGAAAAAAAGAAGCCCTGAATTTACGCAACACAGCCGCTGGCCACATTATGCTCACCTGGAAATCAAACATTGATTGTCTCGTTGTTTCTATCATGAGAAAATAGACGCTTGAGTGAGGCTGCCGAACTTGGTAGGAATGGCTTTTTTCCGTTGGATTTACCAAAGCAGGCCCGACGTTCTGTGATGCCCCTGCACAATATAAAGTAGACTCTGTTCTCGGAGGCCGAAGAAAGCCATTAGAAGAGCCAGGTCTGATGGTGCCGGCCACGACTGGGAGTTAAGAGCACCGGGCTGCGGGAAGAACCTTGAATGATACCGGATGCACCGAAGAACTGACTTGATGGGTTGTTAGAAACGTATCGGGGATCAACGAGCAGTTATCTGGCTGGGAATCAGCTCTTATTTAAGGCTTTGTACTTTCTTTCGGGAACAAGGTTTTCGTCAGTTCTACATGTGCGTCTTAAGGTTAAGAATATCATATTTGAAATCAAGAAGAAAATGGACATGGGATGGGCACGTAGCGCGTATGCGGGATAACCACTGGTCATTAAGGGTAACTAACTGAATTATACGAGAAGGCGAACGTGTGAAAGGGAGAGCCAAAATTGGGTGGACAGAAGAAATTAAAAAGTTTGCAGGTACTATAACGTGAAGTGTTTAGCATCTTTCTTTGATTCTCTGAAATCAAATGCTGTACCCTCTCGTTTCACCACCGATGGGTGGCTGGGGCTTTGTCAAGCTGTCATTGAACATCTTTTTTCCCGTCCATCTTTCTTCACGGCAAATGTTTGCTTTTTTGGTGAAAATGAAGTTCTTTGATTGATTGATTGATTGATTGATGGAATAGAAAACACAGGACCGGGTTGATTGGCGGAACATCAGAGACTGAGAGGCCTTTGCCCTGCAGTGGGCGTAGTCAGGCTAATGATGATGATGATGATGGTGGTGGTGGTGGGGGTGGTGATGGTGGTGGTAGCATTGGTGATGACAATGATTGCATATGTTGTTTGCTGCGAAGGGTTGGTTGTGGCTGTTCCCGCTTTTAAGTGTTAGCAAACCTGGACTACTTATTGAGCGGTGACCGCCTCCTAGGCGCAATTTGCCCACAAACACATCAAAGCTTCACTTAAGGTAAGCACTTGAACTCCTCCTTGAAGGTACCTACTCCATGACGAACTTTCCAGCAGCTGGCGACCTTGCAGTCATTCCAAGAAGGCTGAAATCTAGGGGATCATCTTTGGCTAATGGAACTATAAGAAGGAGCCGATGAAGACGACCAACTAGACGGTGCAGGAGAGAGCAAGCCAATACAAAGTTTCAAGGCTTTGCTAGAACGCATTGTTTTGGGGCTGCCAGGAGAAGAAAGACACAGCATAAAGTGGTAGAAATGAGAATAATCAGAAATGAATGGAAGATCATGAGACTGTGTCATTGTCGTAGTACTTTCGCTTCTTCTCTGCAGGACTGCCGAGACTCCTTTCGGGCACCTATAAAGCGATCGCCACTACAAAGCCCATCACCTCTGCAATAACGCGTTCCTTTAGGAGCCTGATTTGGATTAAGATTACTGAGAAGACTATTTCTTATAAGGTTCAGGGGCAACGAGCCAGCATGCCTCAACGTATCTCGATTTTGCACAGTAGGGAGAGTCTCCTACCACCATTGCCAGTGTTTCTATTTGTGTTGTTTCGGCTGGTGTACCTCTTGAAAGAATGGTATGGAAAGGCGAAAGCTGTTTCTTTTTTTCAGTGCTTTGCATGTATAGCTTGAATTCGGTAGGAAATTTAATGCTTAGGAAATAGGCAAAATGAAATGAATTTTGGAAGTTGAGAAGGTGGTGGTGGCGGAACCATGCATGAGAGGTTGTACAAATGTGAACGTGTTTGACGCGCGCGAATGTGGTTTTCAGGCCGCTCTGGTATTGTCACTTTCGCTTCGCTTCACTTCACTTTTCAAAAGTAGGAGCGCCATAGAAGTGATGCCGTGATTGCTTCAAGCATTGCTTCAAATGATCGCTCGTATGTATGGGGACCATTTCTGCTGAATTTCTGTGATTCCATTGTAATTTTAGAGTCGCTGGAACATTGAGGAGAAGGACTTTCCAAAATACAAGGTTATACACCGAGATAATTAAAACGACCATTTTTCTTTTCCCACCCAGGCTTCCTTCATCTCACACAGACAACTTTTTCTATTTTTACTACGCAGTGGCGAAAGCAAAACCACTGAGGCTGCTCGTTAACGAAGACGTCTAGCGTACTTGCCCAATAATTGGATCCTGAAGAACACGGTGACCATAGTAGAATCTCGAATGTGGGGCGATTGTTTCTGGCCGACTGGTTCAGAAAATACGTTCGAATTGGCGCCGTGTTAGGGCCCGCCAGTCGCAACTTTCAAAGGGAGACGGACGCGCGTTTTTCCCCCCTTACTTTTTCTTCTGCAGACGCTACGTGTCAGCAGGTTAGTTTTCTACAGCCGAAAAGGAGTGCGATGAAAGGAGGAGCTCAGAGTTGCGGATAACATTGAAGTAAACAGTGACTGCCACTTTAATGGGGGTTTGTCTGAGGCATCTGCCGCCGGAAACCACGAAGGACGTGACCTAGCTAGTCTGACTGAGACGGTTACAAAGTTGTTTGTGCTTTATTTCAGCATTCTCTTTTCTTCATAGACACAGTGCTTCTGCGTCGAACTTGAAAAGAAGGAGAGCATTATTAGCCTAGCTGCAGTTTAGTAGGGCAAGTATAGGTACGTACATCAGAAAAGATGGCACAACGTAAAACACACAACAAAACGACGAAATTGATTGCTTCCTGGAAGATGTCTCAAAGAACGATACCAAACATTGCCAGGGAAAGTACAAGCGCGTGGTCAGTTATGCTAGAGTAGCTCTTGTTTCTGAACAGACCTACAATGAAAGTAAAAACGGTATTCAGTGGAGCATGTTGCTGTGTTGATAACACTGAAGCGCACAGTGGAACTGAAAATCGGACGAGGGCCATAGGGACTGCCGCGAAGCCCTAGTCTGTCCTCCCTTTGTTCCTCGCTTTTCCAATCCCGCTGTTGAAACCAGTATTACAATAGAAGACGCGTCAAAGTTGTAGGGGCGCACAGCGTGTTTGTTTTAGGAGTTTACGAAAGGTGGAACGTTTGATGCTCGTTACGATGAAGTGACATGCATAAACTTTATGAGTTCGCAAGACACACTCAGTGGGCGCATGAACCAGTGATAATGCTGTGAACACTTGTCTCCATTCTTGCCCGAAGCTCTTAGTTCGAATGCTAAAGCGCCCCGCCGAGATGGTCTAGTGGGTAAGTTTCTCGGCTGCTAACCTGCAGGTCAGTGGATCGAATCCCGGTGGCGGCGGCTGCATTTTCGATGGAGGCGAAAATGCTGTAGACTCGTGTGCTCAGATTTGGGTGCACGTTAAAGAACCCCAGTTGGTAGAAATTTCCGGAGCCCTTCACTACGGCATCTCTCATAATTATATGATGGTTTTGGGACGTTATACCCCACATGTCGATCAATCAATCGCTTGATAAAACACTTGAGCTTCAATATAGATGTATTGTGTCCCTTCTCTTCTTTGCGCCGATGTACCATCCAGAGTTGAATGCGATGACCACAAAAGTAGCTCGGAGATCTAGTAACTTGTGCGTGGTTTTGCACCATATACACAGACTCTGTGAGCGGTTCTCGCTGGTCACATATTTTGGAGGCCACAGCTGGAAATTGTGAAGTAAACGAGAAGGATATTTGTTGCGCTGCACCACAAATATACTGTTCCAAATGAAACGGAAGAGAGCTTTCATGTGTTGCCATAAACGAAGTAGAATCTAGAGGAGTCGCTGTAGTAAATTTAAATGGTGCATAGACATTTAGCCGGTAGAGGCCGTTGGAGCAGGCTGGGGCCTTTCTGAACAACTGGAAGGCAAGTAAATATGCAAGAACACCGATTCGCATGCTTGTGTGGTGATTTTTTTGCCTAATTTAGCGATTTCGTTCATTATACCAAACGGTGAAGTCGCGCACTTTGGACGAGGATGAAGGGGACGATAGGACACAATACTCGCTACTTTCTCTCCACGTAACAAAACATAAACCTGGCTATTGAATGTGTGTCGCCACATTTACCAAATTTTCTTCGCTAACATTTTTTTGTAAGAGTAAGTTAAAGTCGATTTCAATTCTGAGCATAATATGTCTATAGCGAACGTGGGCTACTAATGCAAGGAGCATTAGCTAGCAAGAATATTTGTGTATTTGGCCCTTGGTGCCAGTTTCATAAATAGTTTTATTCGTAAGTTGTCTTTTGCTGTTGGTGTTTGTCACACACACACACACACACACACACACACACACACACACACACACACACACACACACACACACACACACACACACACACACACACACACACACACACACATATATATATATATATATATATATATATATATATATATATATATATAAAGTGTTCTTTTCATGGTTGCACTGAGTTACTAATGGTTGCCCTAATTGTCTTTGACCATGAAATTACACAAGTTTTATGCGGCCGCTTCGCTTATCGTTTCTCAAGCTGATAAGCCCACATGGATTTAGAACAATGGTGCGTACTTTATTGAACTACAAACACTAAAATTGCGCAGGAAAAAGGCGAAAGAAAAATGGTGTCACTTTTATGTACACTTAGCAAAGAAAAGCATGTCTGGCACGTCGATTTGCGGGCTTGTATTGGCCGACTGACAAAATGGCGCGCATAAGCGATACTAATGTTTTCTCTTCGTGGTCCTTTGTCTTGAACACTCTCACTAATGATGCGAAACACGGTATCATTATTATGGACGCCGTAATGGAAGAAGCGTAGCGCATGTGTCTACTGTACCTGACAGCGATTGAAGGCCACTCCGAGAGCTGTCAATTTTTTTATTACAGCAATGGAGATATAGGAAACGCAGTCACACGAGATTATGGCAAGAAAACAGCAGAGAAATCATCCTAATATTCACGCGGTCGCTGCTAATCTAAACACTCGCGAAAATGAAACGTTGGTGCAAAAACTGCGTGCTGCAGAAGTTATCGGCTGCGACGGTGGGCTCTGCGGTTTTCTTAGCATCCATCATATCGGTGACTGGGGCACAAAACGTGGTGCATTCCGGGAAGTCATTAAACGGATTTCACTTAAGCACATATAGTTGCTGTGTCTGCCTTCCGGTGCCTTAGCATTAAAATAAACAGGGAAAGCCTCAGAGAGCGATGTGCACTTTGGTTTTTGCATGCCGTCGGCTCTCGCTACGAGGCGTTTTATGCCTTGCTGAAAGTAATGGCAAAGAAATTCAATGCATGACACGTGAGATGACATGACGTTTTTCTTCTTCTAACACGGGAAATAATTGCTTTGATGAAGCGGTATGGACATTCCTAAGGTGAGAAGGCAGTAAAACACGTCTTGCGATAACGTTGGACAATAGACATCGAAGCAAGTTTAGTGAATTCAGAAAAAAGACAGAAAGAATCGCAGAGTTAGAAAAATGCTGCACACTCACGAAGTGATTGTTGATAATGTGGTGAAGCAGTGCACACTGTCCATCGGATCATGAATCGTGAGCTTCTATTTTGTTCTGGTTAACTTGCTTTTTAAGTTGTTCATGTTAACATTTTGTTCTGTCATTTGCTTTGATTGATGAGTGGTGAAATGGTGGTGTCTTTAAAGTGCTGTGACCGTTCATTTTGTTTGTTCTGCCTTTTCATACCTTTTTTGTTGTTCACACATGTTCATGTTTGTTCACACGCTGTTGACGCGTTGCTGCTTTGCCACTTTTATGTTGTGTCCTTCTATTTTGTTCTGATTAACAACCTTTTCTTTTGTTTTTGGTAACCTTTTGCTCTGTCCTACGCTTAGAATGATGGGTGGTTAAATGTCGGTATTTTCACAGCGTAGTGATCTTTTATCATTTTTAACCATATGCGTGCTGTGTGCGCTCTGTAGAAGGTATTGCTCACAGATGTTTCTCTCCTGCGCTTCGACATAAGGACCACGGTGAGGCTAGCCTCGACGGCAACGGCCGGACATTGTGCTACCCTATAAGGTGCTTCGCCCCTAAAAGACATTATTCAGTCACCCAATAGGTTTCTCCGCTTATACGTTCAGCGTAAACGCAACGACGGCGTCTGTATGTGTTGAGGAACACGAATTCGGTGGCATATAGGTGAGTGGTTGTGCGCAGTCTTGAACAAGCGCGCATTCTATGGGTGTGGTCGAAACTGTAAATTAGAGGCCGCGGGCGCTATGATTCTTTAGTTTCCCTCTTCTAGCTGTCTGATTCATTTCCAGAGAGTGGCGACAACTGCCGGCACACCGAACACAAACGAGAACTTTTGAATCAGAACTTCTCGCTGGAAGAAGCGTATTTAGAGCAAACGAAAATCAATAAAACTGTGTTGTGACGGATCTTCTGGGCGTGTTTTCTTATCCCTTAAAGAGGAGAACTGCGGTTGCATTCTGAGGATAAAAAAGGGGGTGCGTGCGAGGGCGACAGCACACGGTAGCGCCGAGATGGTCCCCAGGCCTCTATCGGGCCACTCAAGTAAAGGATCCGAGGTCGCGCGTGTACCACGATTGTCCGCCGAGTCCATTCGGAGGTGAATTCGAAGGCCGTATCTCGCGTATTGTTACTGGTTTGGACGCGTAGTTAGCCACCCGATTGCCTCGCCCTTCTTTCTGTTCCTGTACATACTGGATTTGGAGGAGCCTCTCTGGGGAAGAAATGTAGCTTCTGTGTGTGCATTTGAAGACAAGCGGATAGCACTCGTTCTTAGAGCCATCTAAGTAAATGGGAAAAAACGGAAGGTGACCTTGGATCGATTTAGCGGTACTGCGATCCTACTTTGATGAAATGGCATATATGAGGAAACATACTAACTGTTGGTGTAAGTAATAGAAAAATAAGTATTAAGGCCTCATTAAACGCCTCTATGAACGTGAAAAATAAACGTCGGTGGCGTCAGCCCAAAGTGATGCGAAAAATTATCATCATATGATTATATCTTCACGTCGTCACTCTGAGTTAAAATCATGACGTCATTGCATGACGCAATCACTTAGTCTAAAATGGGCCGATCACGGAGGCAGTGCAAACATTCGTCAGGTGCAGAGATCTTTTAAAGAAAGTGCAGCATCGCAATCGACTGAGGCGATGATCAACAATGAAATCAAGTTGGGTTTCGCTTTCGAGTCGTCTTAGGCGAATGCAGAAGGGACTGTGTACTTTTATTTTTTATACTTCTATTAATTTTATTCATCCTGTTGGATACGCTAATGTTTTTTCGTATTTGTAGGATTGTGATCAGCATGCTTTACTGCATTTATCATGTAAAAAAGTACAGAACACATTTTTATAGGCCTCTTACGAAAGAGATCATCTCAGGAGCACCAAGAAAAAAAATTAGTGTGCCCTAAAACTTGCTTAGCGCTGTATTGAAATCAGACTACGCGTGACAATGTTGTCACAGCCGTTTTCCTAATTTCATACTTTCGAGTTGCTCTTGGATATAATGCAAACTTGGATATATCGTATTTAGGATCCTAGTTTTTTATACCATTGAGATAGAGATTGCAATGTTGATTGTTCTTATCTTCAAACCATTCTTTCGCAAGTTTCAAGAATATTTCTTTTATTCCCCATGAACCTTTTTCGCTGTTCAAAGCACTAACTAAACCGAAAAGGAATCGCCAAGAAATCAAACGAGTGCTTGCTTCCGGTCACCATTTCGCGTGCATCAACACAACAAGGCCGCTCAAAAATTTATTTGTCGTTTTCATCATGATCACTTTCACGTACCACGCATTCAGCTAATTCAAGTGGGCAGCACAGGCCTGTGTAGCCATTTATGAAAGGAAAACGATTAGCTGTGGCAGGGACGTAGCCAGAATTTTTTCAGGGGAGAGGGCGAGAGGGTTCAAACGTAATTTATCTATGTTCGTGCGTGCGTTTGTATGTGTGCGTGTACATACAGGCAAGTAAAACAAACAAATTGTGGTATGAACTTTGGAGCCCCCCCCCCCCCCCCCTCTCTTGGTGACGCCCACGGGCTAACTGATGGAAGTTATAGCAATAGTTGTCTCTTGTATGGAACGCCACGTTGCGGAATGCCTGTTAGCACTACATCAAAACACCTGCTGCACACAACACGCGTCTTATGTGGCCAACGCCGGAAAATGTCAGCGCCACAATGTTTCTCTTCTCGAACGCGAGTCAGCTTATATATGACTGACGTGAAAGTAGGAGGAGCACTTCTACACGCAAGTCTCATATACGGAGTGTGAAGCAGTGATCGGACCTGAACGATGCGTGTGCTTTTTCGCTGCACAAAAACGCACGCATGCCGGCGTGCTTCCCGAGCAGAGACGACTAATCCCCCCTTGACACATTCGAGGACTGCCTAAGTAGGAGCCGCGTGTTGCCTCTCGCGAAGGCGGCATTCTTTCGTGTATCGTGAACCGTCTGATATAATCATTCGAGGTGCACTTATGTAGGTGGAATTTCACATTGATGCGATGCTTGACAGGCGTCGTCGAAGTCGTGAAACGAAAGGAGACAACAAGATGGAAATAGACATGGCAAAGGCGGGATTCGAATGAATGTACTCTGAAGTACATTAATTCGAATAGCTGAAGTACGTTCACTCGAATTGAAGTATATTCACAGTTAATTAATTGCAAAATACAAGAAATAGTGAGAAATAAATTAAAAATTAACTGAGACAAAAAGTACGCAGTTTTCCGCTCCCGTAATGCCAAGTGTGACACAACAGGCTTGCAAATTCAGCTTGTTGGTCAAACAGTAGAACAACTAGAGAACATAAAGTATTTAGGGGTATTATTGGACTGCAACTTGAACTGGAGACCCCAAATATCCAATATATGCACCAAATTAGCTTCCGCTTGCTTTTCGCTAATGCAATGCAGAGAATGTTTTAATTTGAGGATACCTTAAATTGTTTACTTTTTGATATTTCATTGTCACACCATATATTGTTCGGAATCATGGTCTGGTACATATAAAAAACATACTTAGATTCTATCATTCGCTTGCGGATAAGGACCTTGCGCATTATGACATACACGCGACCACACTATGATAATGACTTGCTTTACAATTAACTTGGTATACTACCTTTCTCCAAGACTTGCGAAATGAAAGTGGCCGTTTCGATAAATAATATTTTACGTGGGAATCACTCGTTATTACCATGTTTGTTCATTACGCCTAATCTCAACACAATGAACGCAACAAATATACATTTTGACCTGTCACTTACTCGGAGCGCGTACGGACAAGGACTGCTCGAGTTTCGTGGTGCCAAAATTTCGAACGCAATGCCCCATCAAGTCAAAATGGCTAATCATTTCACGATTGCTGTGAAAAAAATTGTGCCTCTAAAAAATCCTGTGATGTTCCTCAATTTACTTCTGATGTAGTTCGTATTGCGCTAAGTCTTTTTTTTTTGTTTTCAGAGTTATTGTAGAATGCAGTCTTTGCGTTTACTTGATGTTGAGTTCATGTATTTTGCCTCACTATTACGATTTCGTTTCTGAGAATTAGATAAGCAGATGACGTTGTAGCTGCTATATGTATGTTGACTATGGGCCTACACTGCCTTTGCCTACAGGCCCAACAGTTCTTTGTTCAAAAATACTGTTTCAATGAGAGAAAAAAAGAAATTGAAATTGAAGTTGAAACGACACTACTTTAATAAACAGGTAAGATCAAGAAGGCCCCAGACTGGTCGCTTATGTTCCGTCATCTTAAGTAGTGACTATGCATTCCTAGCTTTGTTCTAGTTTTAGTGAAATTTCAGATGGAATACCACTGCTAAATATAATTATGCATTATAACATTCAATGAAATGTGTTCGTGTAAAAAAGAAAGGAAAACAACGCCATCTTTGTATCGCCCATGGTGCAAAACCAAGATGGCGTTGAAAGTGCACTCGCGCTTACAGGTTCTCCATATAGGGCGCACTGACAGTGCTGTCTCACACGTACTGTGGTACAGGGTCGCTTTTGAGAGATCTATAGGTAACTTATGTCTCATTTGCACTTGTTTGTCAGGGCTATTTAATGCAGTAGCAGCTTGGATTGTGGCCAGCACGTCGTTTTCTTGTTCACAAAAAAGAGCAAGGGCAGCGTGGGCCTAATACATTTTAATGATACGACGCTGCGAGTTGTTGAAAGGGCCCCATAGTTTGTCGACACCGTTCCATTTTGAGCATAGTTTTTTTTATTTCTTGCTCAATACGCAAGGCATTGCGCTGAATTAGCGCTGGTAAGAAGGAAAAAAGGGCATAGATGCTTTTGCTGAGGCAGGAGGAACAGAGTGAGAGAAGACAACGCAGCGTATAGTAGGCGCAGAGAAATGAGCAAAGTGAATTTAAAAGAAATGGTTGGACCTAGTATGGTTACATGAATGAATATTGCCATGATCCTCCGTAATCGAACGTAACGTGTTGGCAGATGAGCTGAAAGGTAAGCGAGACTCTATAATTGTATCAACTAAGTGCATATAAAGCTATCGATTGGCCAAGGAGAAGCGAAAATAGAAAAAAAAACAAGTTCCTACCACTGATGAATCTGAACCCACAGACTCCACTAAGCGTGAATTGCCTAAGCAGTTGAGCAATTGTGATGAAATTTAGGGGCGACGCTCCTCTTAGCGTTGTTCTGCGTCAGGTGTAACCAGCAGTATCTTCCGAACACTGTAATAGATGGCGCTGTCTCATCCCCATTTCTGATCTCATTTCCTAGATGGCGTTGGTCCAATAGGAGTGTGTGCAATAGGATGGACGGATGCATGAACGGACGGACAGACGGACGGACGGATGGACGAACAGACAGACAGACAGACAGACAGACAGACAGACAGACAGACAGACAGACAGACAGACAGACAGACTTCGCCATAATCATTATCATTCACTCCGTGAATATTCTGGGACTTTTTTCCTTTCTACTTTTTTGGTATTCAAATAAGCGTGCAAGATGTTAACCTACATGTGTTATGCAGTTGAATTTATGGCTGTGACTTTGTCAACGCAAGCAAGGCTTGTAACGACACAACTGTCGCCTCGTTGTACACGGATGCTTTTAGTCGTGATTCCTCATCGTTCGACGATGTGCCTCGCCCAAGTTGTTTGCGTATTTCGCTTAGCAATGATAAAATATACCTAGGATCAATGAACTTGATGATGAATATAGCAATATTCGTTTATAGAACAGGACCGCCATGGTGCAATGAATCAGGCATTGTTCGTTGATATCTGTAGTCGGCCCTACAGAGCAAGTATGCGTGCGCAGAAAAGAAACACGTGTGCACATGGGCCGCGTTTGTACGTGCTATACGCACCTCTTCGCTGATCGCCACTTCGAGTAGCCGCTGTAGTTTACAAGAGCATTGATTGGAGCAACGGCAAAACTTTTCTGCCTCAACAGGTGACGTCACACTAAGTGCACCCAGAAAAAATTCTTCGCACTATGGTGTTCAGACGAGACCTTAACGCAGTCGCATTGCTGAAACGTGAAATTCCATGGAAAAAAAGGAACGCACTTCGCTCCGTTAAGTGAAGTTTTGAAGGCGTAACTAAAGCAAGGGTATGTATTTTATAATTCTTTTAAACTCGCAGTTGTGACGTGTGTTCCTTTAACACGCTGGAGACGCGGCTCTTCTGTTGAATAAGTAATGTTCGATCGAGAAACCCAGTGTGGATAGACGCAAATTCTACGATGGTCTTTGAAGGCGAAGCCACTTTATTTTTTGTTGGCCTGCTTTTCTTCCTTCAGCGCAGAAACGCTTTACCCGCGTCGCGTTCCTCGAAAGGTGACCGGAGCGCTCTGTGGGGAGCACGAGATCCACCGGCGCTCGGTTACACGAAGCAAAGAGAGAGAAATAATATAGGTCTCAGCCAAAAGCGCGCGCACGTCATTTCAAGTCGATAAGGCCTTTGGCTGCTCACGAGGAGACTAGGACGGCCGTCGTGTTGCACGGCTCGCTGCGATCGTCGCCAGACCAGTCTAACAAAAGCGACGAGGCCAAGAAGGCAGCGTCGGGGGTCCGCTAGAGCGCGAGTGTACACAGCGCACCGCCCGCGCCCTCGGCGACGACAGCAAGGGCGATGCATTATCTTCTCGTTTGCGATGTGGCAGTGGCGTTTATTTATGGTCACTTCCTTTCGGACTTTTTTTTTCTTTTATCTGTTTCGTTCGGATGCGAATTTGACTGCAATTTTATTTACGGACTTGCCATCCAGGGGCAAATAAGAAAGTGGAGCAGCAAAAAAAAGTGATTTCAGCCGCGCTTGCCGTTTCCGAGAGTGGACGCAGCCGAATAAAAAGGACAAAAAAAGAAAGGTGTTGAGGAAGAGTGGGGGTGTCACCAAATAAATTAGGTGCAACTTATTGAGGAGTTCAGAAGAAATGTTGGGACGACTGTGGTGAATCAGACTTTTACGGTAAAAAAAGAAAAAAAAAAGATTCGTGACGAGGTTGTTGTGGGCAAAGCCCTTCCGGTCAATATTTATTTTATTTAAACCAGCTAAAAATATTCGCGATGGTATTATGCGCAACAGTACACTGTTTCGTTAAAAATGCACAAACAAAAGGCACGTGTGAATCGCGGTTCGTTCGTCGTAGAGTGTGATGACCATGCACGATCTATCCACTCTTGAAGAGAATGTTTTTTCTCGTTGCTTCTCGATCTTGGTTTTCCTTTCTCCCCGGTCACTCTGTTTTTATGAACGCGCGCTGAACGGTAAACATAAACACGAATGTCGAATCTTACTCTAGAGAGATAAATTAGTGTATCCAAAAGTCATACTTAGAACTCATGTCGATAAATGAAGAAGTGTTATAATCCCAGGTCCGAAAAATCCTAATGTTAATATGAGTACAATCACCTGGTCAATTCAGAAACACTACATTAATGCCGAAAGGTGCACGCTGGGGCTTGCAGGTAAAGCACGAGACAATGAACAACGTGGACGAGGGTGAATACAAAACAGGTATCCACGCCTTCCGTTATTTCACGCTTTGCCCTGAAGCATCATGAAGTTCCATCTAGCCGAAATGAACTCTCTCCTAAGTTGCACAGTCAGTTGGTGGGCTATTGTTCTCTCTTTCTCTTTGTGAATTTGGTATGAAATATTGTTTGCGTGTTTATTGTAATTGCTGTCGTTCAGCAGAGACCAGGTAATAGCACTGAAACTGGTGATTCGTGGGCGAAACCTAGGGCACGCAATTCGAGCCTTTCCAACTCTTATCACAACGTACCGCGAAAGGCCATGTTTACAGCATATTACTTGTCTCTTTTTTTTGTTTTACCAGCACATAAATTTTTAATCTTTCAATGGTCACCTGCAAAGTGCTAGGGTGTGTTAGACACTGCCCTGAAAAACAGCACACTCACAAAAAAGACTGAGCAGAAGTGAAAAAAAAAAACGCGCGGGAATTACTCGCTTCGTCTCCATTGGCGCTGTATTTCCCAATTACAAATGTGTGATCAACTAGCCCAACGAAGCACACTTCTCAATGAAATACCACTCTGGCACGTTTTGTGCGAGTTTGTAAGAAATTTTCCGCGGAGCAGTACCACTGATTGTTGAGAAAGAGGGAGAAACGGATCACAGTTGAGGCGCAGGAAGCTTGACCGGAAGAAAAACAATCTTGTATCGACATAGATAAAATAGTCATTGGGAAACCGAAGTTCAGGGGTACTACGCCGGCTGGACTTACTCTGGAGAAACTTGAAATCTTTCCGAGCTATGGCGACACCCTCTTTTGAACGAGCTAACAGTACAAAAAGGTCGGAACCACCTCTCAGCGTGCGCTGCATGCCATCGTTACGATAGACCGTGGCGTCACGCCACGGGCAGTCGACAAAATTGGGTGGTGTCTTCACACCGGATGCATCTTCTTTCATTTGCTTGTCGTTCCACTGAGTGCAGAAGTGCGCCCACGCAAGAAAAGTTTATGAAAATTTTACTCACGACATTTTATTAAAGGCATGGGTGGTTCTTGAATTCATTTTCATGCAGGCTTTCAACGTCTGCACTAAGTATATACTTTAGAACATTCAGCACAGTGACCTCTGAGATTAGTTCCGGCCGAGTGCTTTACAACATCGCAGCCGTAGCGAATCGCTGAGATCACGTGTATAATCATCGTGGTCAGCCTGTTCATCCTAGCGCGTTGAACGTCCGGCGCGCACCCTTTTCGTCATCTGCTTGCACCTGGAGCACGTGCGCCCAGCTTATTAGCTCAGTGGTTGGGCGGTATACCTAGCCAAGTACGTCAGGACATTCTATCACGAAGGCAAGTAATGCTAAGATATAGATAATTAAGCCACATCTTAGTATGTGCGAATAAACTAGTTACTAATTAGGAGTGCGCTAATTGAATCGAAGATACTTATAATTTCGTGCTCTAAAGTTGTGCTTATTGGGTTTGTGTTAATTTATTTAATACTATTCACCATATTTTAATTACCTTGATATGATATTTAAGGTGTGAATCAAAATCTTAGCAATCAAGACAGAACTGATTACTCTAATGCAAATTGAGCCCTTGCAATTTAGTACCATCAATACTTAGACCGAGCTGGCTCGCCCTTTATTCCGAAGCAGACTGAGTTAACGAGCCACCTAAAGAGCTTAAAGAAGCTATGTGATCACAAGCTCTTCTGATGGCCCCAGCTCAAGTAGCCTGCACAGGTAGTGCAAGCTGGCAAAATTATTTTATATGCAAAGTAGGCCTCCTGGTTAGCGTTCACGGCCTAAAACGCTTGGCAGTCACGCCGGGAGTATGACAGCTACGAGTTGAACTAGGCCCTTCTCTGAATCAACGAGCTTGTAGCTGAGTTCACGCGTCAATCAATTTATCGAGAGATGTCCTCAGCGAAGATAGAGTCAGACCACCGCGTAAGCTCTTGCCGAGGAGCGGTGCTCACCCCACAACGCCAGCGAGCGGCACAGTTTATCTATCAGCCTAAAAGCGTAGACTATGCACTCATGCGGGAATAAGTATAAACTATATCATCACGTGTGTGGGATGTGTCACATTCAATTTCACCATGCTCCCGACTTGCCAATCACAGCCGTGAAGCAAGTGCCCTTGGTGGAATTCGCTGCGAGAAAGGTTGCTATTTAGTTGAATGTGTGGGCGTTGTTTCTAGATGTTCGTTACTCCACAAAAATGTCCAGTCGTGTAATGTTAGTAGCAGTAACCCCTTCATTTATTTGCGTTTAATATTCGGTAGAAGCGAAACTAGCTGCACTGCAGTGCTGCGTGTGTACCAATGTTGCCTTAGAAAGTGGAAATTTCCATTCTACAGGTGCGATGAAAGAGCTTGCCGAAAGAGGGCAAATACCCATAAACACGCCTTTTGGGGGCACGATTCTGAGTTTACAAAAAGATAGCGCCACAATCACGGTGACGTCTCTGCATCGCTAGAATGTTGACTAAGTTATGGCGCTGACCCGGTCGCAAGCAGTGTTTAAAAAAAAACCGAATTCTGCACACGTGTTTGTGACGCCATTTTGGTTCTTGTATCTGTTTTTATAAATGAGGCTATCGCACGCTCCACACTGTCTGCGAGTCATGACAGCCGTAGTGCGAGCTCGGAGCAAACTCATTGGCCCGAGACGCTCGGACATCCTTTATAGCACCCCAGAACCTAGTAACACATGTTTGGGGGCCATAGTAGGGGCATTATTTCGGAAATGAAGAATTGCGCGAAAAAAACACACCAGTGTCGTCGTCTCTCTCTTTTTTTTTGACGTGCTGTATCTTTTTTGTGAAAACTTCCCTTTTAGATGCGCCCCAGAAATTCGTATTGTGATTTTTGCAAATATCGAAGACCACGCGAACAAAATTACTACACGAGCACCCGAATGCTTGGACTTTCATAAAGCAGACCGACACAGCACAACCAGTGCTGATACTACCGCGCGCTACAAGTCGCTTATAAAGTACCCCCATCCTTTCCGTTTGTTTGGCAACTGGGCAATGCGCGAGTAAGAAGGCCATGACTGCTGTCACCGCACTAACAATAGCCGAGTCAGGCGTCTGCCGCCACGGAAGCAAGCAGAGCTTTCGGACGAGTTCAACGATTTCTGCAGAGGCAGGAATGTCTTACAGCAGCGGCTCTGCGCGGTGCGCATGCTGTCGGGAAGCATAACACTTCGAGAGACGTGAAAAGGAGCATTGTAAGCATTGTGGGTGGCACGGCGTTCCGGAACGCTCCCTGGGAGAAAGTGATATCGAGCGAAAGCGATATCAGAGCCGACGCCGCCGGCGAGCTGAGGGCTCGCGCTTCAAATGCACCTCCCCACGCATGAGTTCAATCATCATTTGCCGAAGCAGCGGAGCGGAGCGACGCCGCCTACTCCCTCTGCACATCCGCGGCCGAGATGAACCACCTCGGCCGCAGCAGCACTCACTCGGCGAGGAAGGACGATAAAGAGAAGGGTTCTGAACTGGCCAAGCTTGACTGGACGTGGAGCTTTCTTTGTATTGTATAGTTACTTCAGAGCTAAAGTAGCGAGAATATCCGTAAGACGAAAGCAGGGAAGAGTAAAGACTGCTTCCTTGTTTTGCGGGGTTTTATTTTAGGTGTCGCAGAATTCCACGAGCGCTACACTTTTTGGTATTGCCATGTCGTCACAGGCTTGCGTGTGAACCGTAACCGATGGGTACAAAAGACGAAAGAATGGATAGGTTAAAAATGGTACGCCCTAGATAAATTGCAGCAAAGACGCATTTATTAAGGCACGCAACAGGACTAGGTTTTCAAACAGTAGCCTAACTGGCGTTTTGTCGACATAGCACCAGGAAATACTTCCATGCACTTCCGGTCAAACCAATCTCAACTGGATGCCTGCGAAGCGTGCTCTGCCTGCATAACATCGAAGCATGTAAGGCAGCGCACTCTCCCGTGCACTTCCGGGCTAGGCAGGCGTGCGTACCCACTGCGTCGTCCCTTCTTGCTTGCCCGTTTATTTGCGTGCGTATGTTCTGACCTTTGTGTCAGGGTGTTCTTTATTACATATGTGGCGTCGGCATAATAATGTAATTGGCGCTATAACAACGTTGCTGCAGCACTGTAGTGTTCGTTTGTTGTTATAATATCGCACGATGGCGTCTAGATGT
The DNA here is from genome assembly GCF_043290135.1 of Rhipicephalus microplus. NCBI lineage: Eukaryota > Metazoa > Arthropoda > Arachnida > Ixodida > Ixodidae > Rhipicephalus > Rhipicephalus microplus. Next base: position 45,684,965 of record NC_134710.1, on the reverse strand, counting down.
CGGCACCAAACATTGTCGTGTAACAGGGAGCCCGTTGACTTATAGTTGGCCGCGATTTATCGTGGCGTCATCCTCCCTTCTAGAAAAAAAAGAATGGTGAGTTTCAGTTAATTCTACTTATAATGCAATATCAGACCAACACTTGGTGGATGCGAATATGTATATAATAATAATAATAATAATAATAATAATAATAATAATAATAATAATAATAATAATAATAATAATAATAATAATAATAATAATAATAATAATAATAATAATAATAATAATAATAATAATAATAATAATAATAATAATAATAATAATAATAATGATAATAATAATAATAATAATAATAATAATAATAATAATAATAATAATAATAATAATAATAATAATAATAATAATAGCTTAGCTTTAACTGGAGGCGCCATATTAAGGAAGCAGCAGAGTTCATGGGTACCTATAGACGGTCCTGGCTGTTCACGTGTTGCTAAGTTTTGCAAAATTTCTTTTTTTATTCCTCTATTTTTTCCTCTCTCTCGATGCAATCTGTTATTTTTCTCCTCGTGCATGTTTTTTCGCTCTCTCTTTACTTATTTTTCTCTTTCTCTTATCCAGTTTTCTCTTTGTCTGCATTTCTCGTTTCCCGCTTCTTCATATCGCTCTCTCGCGCGCTCTCTTTATTTGATTCTCTTTTTTTCTCTCCTGCTTCTCCTTCTTTCTATGTCTGGTTCTTTCTGCTTGTCTCAGTTTCTTTTCAAGTTATGATTTGCGTCCTCCCCACTGTGACATCTGTTTTCCTCACCCTGGCCTTTTTTGCCACTTCATTGTCATACTATACTATACGGAAATGTCGAGGCCCGTGTGCTCAGATTTGGGTGCACGTTAAAGAACCCCAGGTGGTCAAAATTTCCGGAGCCCTCCACTACGGCGTCTCTCATAATCATATGGTGGTTTTGGGACGTTAAACCCCACAAATCAATCAATCAAATCATACTATACTATACGAGGGTGTGATATACTCTGCTATCGTGCCTAGATAACCGACTGGTTACGATGTTCACCTTCGGATTGTGCGTGCGTCGGTTCCAATCTCGTCTCGCGAATAATCACCCCCCCCCCCCCCCCACCACCACCAAAATGTATCCTTTTCTATATCCTCACCAGTATTTCTTTCCTTGTCTCTCTGTACCCGTTGTCTCTCCCAGCACGGTAATGACATCTCGCGCTGGAGAAATCGGCGAATGCTTTCTGGCAGCGAAGAAGAAGTAGACTACGTCGAGAACGATCAAGAGAGCGCGTGCCGGTTAAGGATGATACATTTCGGTTTATGCCAGGCAGAGTACGTCCAACGCAAACTTGTCTGCTGTTAATAATAATCAAAAGGATTTGTCCACACCGAAGGCTGAGTGGCCAAAGCGGACGAGAGGGAAAGCGGCAAGTCGAGGAAACCCTCTCCACGCCGTGAAAGCAAGCGCAAATAAATAAATAAATAAATAAAAAGGTGGTTTGCCGGGCGCACGCAAATGCTCATGTCACGTGACACGGTGGGCGCGGTAGGCGCCCTTGGTTTTCGCGTCAGCGTAGTGTCCTTAATTTGGTGTCACCATTATCTGCCGCCACTGGCTGACGCTAACGATGTGTTGGACTAAAGCTATCCCTTCTTGTATAGCATTTCACAGCTTCCGTTATTTCTTGTGTATTCTTCTTTCCCGTGTTTTGCTTAAACTGCCGGAACGGACCACTGAATTTACATCTTTCCTGAATATTTTCCTTCAAACCGCATTAAAATAGGATAATTTGTAACGAAACAACAGCCCAATGAAATAGGCGAGTCCTGACATCCTCCTTTACATGCATACCCTTGTCTAACCTCCACGCGCACCCATCAACTATTACAATAGTGGTTTTCAACGAGTTTGCAAGGCATCTACTTTCGCAAAGCTGGAATGGTGATTCCATCTTGCTTTATGACCAGCAACAGCCCCTGCATTAGCTCGTCCGTAGGGTCTGTCATACCACGGTAGCATTTGGTGTCACCTCCTCCCCCCCCCCCCCCCCCCTTCCTGACACAAACACGCACAGACACGCACGCACGCCAGTATTATTACAGACACGCACGCACGTGCGTATTATAGCATAAAACGATAAAAATTGAAGAAGCTGAGGTGACCACATGTGCATTAGTTATTTCTTGTGAGGAGTTTGCCGTCGTGGTGAAGCGGTTACAATGCTGAGCTGCTGGCCCAAAAGTCAAGGCAGTGGCGATCGCATTTCAATAGAGATGAAATGTGCCGTGTATGGTGCGATGTGAGCATATGTTAACGAAAGACGAGTGGTCAAAATTTCCGGAGCCTTACACTACGGCGTCTCTCATAATCATATCGTGGTTTTGGGACATGAACTCCGAAAGAATAATTTTATTTATTTCTTCTGAGAAGCCACTTTCATATCTGATTAACACAGAACCATCTCAGTGTAAGCAATGACAGCACTTTGCACAGCTTTAAACTACACTAGCTGAGTCGTATTGGTGCTAAGTTGAATATAACAAAAGATTGGCGAAGTCAACAAAAAAAAACATGTAAGTAATTAGGAACAATTGCTGAAGTGTTCTTTAACAGCTGGGGAGCCGAAGCATTAAAAGATCGGTTATGCATGTAAATAACACATGGCTGGACAAAGGTCTTTAAAAATAAATAAATAGCTTGTTGATGGGAATGGTCTCAGTGAATACAGTGTCAGCTGTTTAGATGTTTTGAGAAGATTGCACTTTAGGAAGCTTCGGCCTCCTTCGAAATCATCATAATTAGAAGTATTTTGAAAGCGTTGGCTGCTTTCAAATTTTCGGTAGCCACAACTATAGAAGAAGAAAATGAGGCACTGGTGCCACATCCTCTGAATTCAATGAAAAAGACAAAGTTTTAACAGGAAACATTCTTCGTTCACCCATAGCTGACGATGCCCGTTTTGCTTACTGCTTACTTGAAAAACATTGATCCAACATAACGTATGCTTATTGCTTAGTTGTTTTTCGCTTTCGCTTGTTAAGACAGACATTTAAGTTTGCTTGCACATGGCTGTTGGAACAAAAATGCAGTTAATAAACTGTATGTGTTTTCAGGTAGCATGGGTGCCATACTTCTCAAAAGAGTTTCAACCAACGTTTAGTTCTATTTCTATTTCTATTTTATATCAATCTCCACACTGACCGCACGGTAAGAGCAAATGAAAGCACTGTTTTGCGATCTTCGAGCCACCTGGAGAAGTTGAAACATACAAGACCGTACCATGCTGCCACCCCCCGAAATGGCTCACTTGCTTCTTTCGTGGCAGTTCCGAAGAGGTCAGAAGACAACATTGCTGGACCACTTGTTTCTACAGTGGCTGTTCGTGGCTCCACGTCGGACACTAAGCGGACAGCCGTCGTTATCTTGCTCCTTTCGGCGTGCACTGCACCAGCGGTGTCCAACCGGATGGATGCTCTTGTCGAATGGCACGCGTCGAGGCTACGATCCCAAGCAAGCCCGACTTTCTCTCCGGTTTCGCCGCAACGAGGGAAACCTATTTTCTGCCCGCGGACCTACGTCGCTTCCCGTTAGCCGGACTGTCTGCGGAGTGAAGACGACCCGCAAAATCGAAGCACCCGAGAAAGAAGGGCGCCAGAGAGATCGCTCGGTCAGCGAGTGCCCAAGGAGTACTCGGGTGCAGTCGTCTTGTCAGCTGCTTCCGTCATTCGAAAGAGGCTACAGGAGAGCCGATCTTCTTGGCGTTGTTTGAGGGGAGCTTCCTTCGAGCCGCATATTGTCAAACGCCGCCTGTTCTTACTGAAGAAAGAAGTTCTTTCCACAGATAGGGGCTCCCCCTCCCTCCTTTTATTTCGAGAGGCAACACACATTCTCATAAATAGAGGCCCCATAGATGGGAAACATTGGAAAATGAAAATTTTTACGAGAACGTATAGTTTTGTAATGTTTTTACACGGAATCTTGTTTTTTTTAAGGATGCGTTCGAGTGTCATCACAAGGGACTTTTGAAAAGGGAAAGGAAAAAATAATCGCCGTTCCGTTACTGCCTCTCCCTCAACGGAGGGTACATTCACAGTTCTACGCAGGGGATGAGGGTAAGGAGAGATTAAAAAAAGGATAGGGAGGAATTAAAGGTATAGAGATAGAGAGAGGAGCAGGAAGAGAGAGAGGCGCAGGGACAGCCAAATACGGAAGTAAGGGGAAAATAGGAAAGATGGACGCGGTCGCAGAAGTCCGAGGGCGGGGTACCACTCAGCGAGAGCTCTTGTCGGCGTCAGGAGATAGCGTAAGGCGAGCCAGTCGGCCAGAGCTGGGCTGTCGTCGGAGATCGCGGGGGAACAACCGGTCGGCACGATATCCAGCGAGCGAGTGGGGTGTCACCATATCAGGCTGTTCGTGTCATAGGTTTGTGTGTACAACTGCAAGAGCGGTGCTACACCTAAATCATATCCATAAATATGACCGCATGGTTGCATTATAATGAAACCATGCCGGGCATTCCGTGAACTTGTTAATTTGGTGCCACGGAACATGAAAATCATAAATCACTGGTGTAGAAGCCCAGGAGGGTGGCACCTATGAATCTAAAAGGGCAAATCCTACAGGCGTAGCCTTCCTGCACATTAAATCTGACATTAACCCTTAGTCACATTTTGATTTTGCTGCGCAGCGTCACTCTGCTGTTATGCTGAATGGCCGTGTTCCTTCTGTGGACATAAGAGGACGTTAGGCGGTTACAAGTGTAATACGCAAATAAGCTGGATCACGCTGTCTTTTGGTGTTTTCCTATATTTCTCTCACTGGCTCTGCCTCGACTATTTCTTCACAGCAGTCTCACGATTTGTCACTTTTTACATCGTGCAAAAATGGAGCCAAGAAATGTCGTCTGATTATCACTGCGTACATCAGAAACAAAGTGTCATGCTAGGAGGGCTTCTCCAGAGAGCAATACGCTGTTAAAGTGTGTGTGTGTGTGGGGGGGGGGGGAGGCATCCTGCTTGTTAAACTCTTAAAGGAAGTTTCTATTCTTGGTTTAGTTCTTCAGACAGTTAAATTGAGATGCATAAAGTTTCTTGTATTTTGCCAGACTCCATCTTCTCTGTGAAGGCTGTCTGCTCGAAGCATGCCTGTCGCTGGCATGATACGTGACCGTCCTTGTGCATGTTTTGCGAGAGGAACATTGGTAAGCATCTGCGTCGCTGGGGTCAACGGCCCGGACAGGCAGTCACGTAGCGCCGCTCAGAGGCGTGGGCGTTAGGAGCGCTCGGTTTGTTGTCCCCCGTGGAATCTGTGCACTTACAAAGCCGGAGCGCTCTTTCACAACCGAAAAGTTCCTACAATGCTTTTTTTTATTAAAATGAAGCAAAAAACTAACATTTATGGAAGTCGGTCCGTGTTGGCTCTGACAGCTTATCAATGCAACCGTCGACAAGGCACGCATTTATCTGTGATTACACGTTTACTGTGCAATGAGCGCCAATATTCGAAGTAGTGCTGCCCGTGACATCAAAAGCGTTCGTTCTACACGACTACCATGACTCTATGTTTAATTACGAAAATGAGGAACTCTTTCTTTTGAAAGAATATCCCATGATGTTGCCCTCATTTGTCATGAATATTTTGTGGGGTAACGGAACCACAGGTCCTTTTTTTGTGTGGTTACACATTGCACAAGATTACTTTGAGGTAATGTACACTCTTAGAAAAAAGGTGGTAGTACTTGCTAACTTTGGGGTAGTAATGGTTTGTCACATACGTTACAACCCTGGTAGTAAGTGCAGTTAGTGACGGCGAGGGTGGTAACAGTTACTACCTCTGCTGTTACTATACCAGGAGTTAGTAACTGTTACTGCCCTAGCTGTTACCACCCATGGGTAGTAACTTTGAAGGTTTCAAGAAAAAAATGTAGTAACCAATATTTCCTAGTTCATTCATTTTGGCTCATTATTTCTCCTCTGCTAATGTTGACTAATCAATGTCTTCTAACTAGACAAATTTGGGTAAGAAGCGGGGTGTGCCATGAATGCGAAGAATGCATAGACCAAGTTCACTATTTCTTACGTATACTTGTAGAATGAAGTAAGTGTGAGGTATATATAGCCCCTACTTCGCAGGGGCATTATCTGGCACAGGCGAGCACTTCCGTTTCAGGATGAATTTTAACAAATATAAATCTTTAGCACTATAGTATACTACTTGGTTACGTTTGTTTGGTGACGTAGCACAAGACTTTTAATAAGCCTCACTTATAGAAAATTATATGTTTTATTTATTCATTATAAATTGCCACAAAAGGCATTATGTACACTGGCCGGAACAAAGTACCGAACTTATTATCAGTGCATTCGAATGCTTTACACGGCTAATATATCAGCGTTTAAAAGGTACTAATCCTTTTGGGGGTTTGACGCGCCAAAACAATGATGATATTTGGAGACACGCCGCAGTGAATTAACTGTGACTGTCCTCGAAGGTATATGTGACCGTCTGGTTATTTTGATCTGCCGGTGTTGTTAATATGTGCTGTATTTACTAAGTTTGTTGTAATTGTCTATTACGACGCGTGTAGCACTTGCTTATGGTTCGTTAACTTGTACTTCTTCGTTTCGGCAATATCAGAATGACGTTTACATATCTCGGTTGCATAATTTGAAACAAAATGTATTTTCTTGATCTATAAATACCTTCTGCGTCATTTTTCAGTTCAATGATAATACGTCGAGACAATTGCTTTCACAAATTATGAGAATAGCATTCACACACTATTTTGGCATAGATAGTCGAAAGCCGGGTAGCGAAGAGGTAGTCACGGGGCAAGAAATGTTGTAACGGCTGCAGTTACTACCTTTTTCGTTTCAGTTACTAACTGTTTACTAACGTAGGTAGTAAAGAGGTCGCAAAAAGTTAGTAATGGTTGTAGCTAGTAACTGTTTACTAACGTAGGTAGTAAACAGGTAGCAAAAGGGTAGTAACGGTCGAAGAAAGGTAGCAACCACTGCAGTTACTACCCACTTGCTTGCAGTTGCTACCTTTTTACTAACTTTTTTTAAGAGTGTAGGATGATACGCAATTAAAAGCAAAATGAAGCATCAAGAACGGGGCAAGCGTCGCTTAAGAAACAGCAAAGCTGGTTGGTCTTTGGGGCTTGAGATAGCCTTCTTTGCTGATGCTATGGGTCTTATTTCAGCATAGACAGAGTAGAGTCAAACCACAGCCTGTAACAAGCCATGAAAGAATGTCCATACTCTCGCACCAAAATTGACGTGCAACGCTGGCTGTGGGCACCCTAGCAGAAGCGTACGTGGGCCTTCCATCAGTCGTACACAGTTGGTGCGGCACGCAAACACGGCGTGGCGGCTATGCGGACTGTCTCCATCGTTGGGCGTGGCTGATAAGCAATGGCACGGAGGGTTTTTTGCGATCACCCGACGTTTTATCCGAAACATTAAGAGCTTCCCTCCTAATAAGGCAACAAATGTAGAAGGAAACAACAACAACAACAACAACAACGACAACAACAACAACAACGACGACGACGACGACGACGACGACGACGACGACGACGTGGGAAATATTGATGAAATGCCGAACTTGCTACACAGAAAGATACGAGCAATATATTCTTATTGCTTATTTTACGGTTAATCGCAAAAGAAAAAAAAAAGTAATTTCACCGTAATTATCATCACTATTGGTAATTTCCTGACACTCGTGCTTGCCTTGCCATTCACCATTCTCCTTCCTCCATCAAAGTTGTTATCACGCCAATGCGTATACATTCTCCATGCACTAATTCAGACCAACATCTTTGCTTTTTTAGGGGAAAAATTATTGCTATATCTAAATACGAGACAACGCTAGACATACATGCTTTAAAAGAAATATCAGCATCAAGTATCATGGGCGTAATCATACTTTCGTATTACGCGACACTCTCAATTTTCAGATGCTTCGCAGCATAAAGCCGGTCGCAAATTGTTACGAAGTGGCTTGCAAACTGCTGGCCCCGGTTTCATCGTTGCAAACGGGAGATGAACATCTTTGTTGCTCATTGAAGATTTTCGCACTTCCTCTGCCGGTCTAAGAGGGCAAGAAAGAAAGAAAAAAAGTGAAGAAATTCTCGGCCGTTAAGTGGAAGTGGGCGTAAGAGCGTGACCACGATCAGCTGGCCTAAACGCTGTTCCTGCCGATGCGGCGAGTGTTCCGCTGAAGGAGGGTTTCGCCCGGGGCGAACGCACGCAGCATACGAGCGAGCTCGCCGCCGCCACGTCACGATAACAAGGGCGCGCCCGCGCGTGGAGAGAGCACGGACGCGTATTACGACGGCGGCAGCTCGTAAAGCGGCAAAATAGACAGAAACTGGCGGAACGGCGCGTACGCTGTACTACGTACACACGCGCCTCTAGTAGAAAGGGCGCGACGTCAGATAAGGGCTAGTCGTTTCCGCGGGAGCCGCACGCCGTTCTGGCGCGCAGTGATTTCGGGCGGCGTCGCCCCCGGGGCTTTCCTCGGCCGTCGCCGGTGGCCGGCTGCCTGGGGACCAAGAGCGCACTGTCTGAGCGAGCGCTGACTTTTCTCTTGCTCTCTTGTTTCCTTCGAAGCTGGCGTCTTTTCGCGGCGCCACTAGTTGATGCGCTGATTAGGACTGTTGTGACGCGTTCAAAAGTGTCCTACACCGCTGCACTGGAGTCGTGGAGCCGTTCGGGAGGGAAGACTATTCGTGCTTCTGCCACTCGTTTCTTTCTTTTTTTTTTTACCACACTCGTGGAAAAAAAATGGCAGTGATTCTGAGCTCGCCTCTCGGTGACAGTGATCGGGACCTGCAAGTCGTTTTCTTGAAGATAGTTGCTCATTGCTTAGCAGTGTTGCGATTGCTCCTACGTTGGCTTCAAAAGAAATATTTTTATGAACACATGGACGGTGCTAACACTAATGTATGCGCAAGCGCTGAAAGTCCTCGATATTATCTCCTACGTTTACTTTTTATTATTTCGTATTCAGTTCCCGCGTTTAATAAATGAACGTGCTTTAATAGGTAGATAGATATGTGGGGTTTAACGTCCCAAAACCACTATATGATTATGAGAGACGCCGTAGTGGAGGGCTCCGGAAATTTCCACCACCTGTGGTTCTTCAACGTGCACCCAAATCTGAGTACACGGGCCTACAACATTTCCGCCTCCATCGGAAATGCAGCCGCCGCAGTCGGGATTCGAACCCGTGCCCTGCGGGTCAGCAGCCGGGTACCTTAGCCACTAGACCACCGCGGCGGGGCTGCTTTAATAGCATCATGCAGGAGTAAGTGTGCGTTGCTTTTACGTCAAGATTATGCGCAACTGCATCTGATGCAGCGCTGCGTATTTTGTCATGAACAGGCGTGATTATACGCTGATCATTATATGCTCATACTGATGATGATAAGTTGACAGACGACTGTTTTCTGGATAAATTGCTCGTCACTGGTGTTGGAGATTTTCGAATACAGGCGAAAAGGAAAACATAACAAAAGAGAAAGCAGAAAGCCGGTGCAAATCTCCATCTGAGAATACTGACGTCAATCGTACATGCCTACTGACCTTCACCTGGCGGAACTGGAGCGTCCTTGGCCGCGGAACATTGTGACGGGCGTCTTGCAAGACAAGTTGTTGGAGTTTTGGAAGTGGTCCGTCTTCAAGACAAGACTTTTGCTTGCCGGCTTAGAGGTCGAAACGTACTCAAGTCGCTCATCATAGCACGAGGCTTAATTACCCCGTAAGCCCAAACATATGTCAGCTTCTTACTTAGCTTGGCATATGTGTACTGAAACTTACTTCACTAAACAACAACGTGCGAGCAGACATTTTATATCATCTTCTCTTTTTTTTACTCAATTTAGGCAGAAGATGTGTCAGTGCAAGAACCCGTCACCTTGAGAAATGTTAAGAACAATAGTATTTGATAAAAGAAGGACACCTCCAAGCTGTCATTGGCGCCCACATTTCGGGCGAAAAAAAAAAAAAAGGTGCCCTCTACGTGCCAGGTTCTAAGGGCCCCGACCAGAGCGTCAGTGGGCCGAGTCCCACCTTTCCACTCGGGACAGCTGTCCCATTCAGGAGCGCAGGACGATGACAGGCGCTTCAAGGCAGACTCGCGTGCAACGCCGTGGCATCGTTGCGCCGCCGCTGTTGCCGGCGAGTGACGGGCTGCAGCCTGAATAACAGGCGGCCGCCGAGGGTGCTCCTAAATCAGCGTCTGGCCCGCTCAGTATCAAGCATCGCGCGGATTAAGCGCAGGCGAGGTGTCAGCGGCCGGGTGGGTGTGCCCCGGCGGCGAGGGCGCTTGGAACGCGGCCAATGCCTCGAGGCGGCGCGTCAAGCGGACGAGTAATGGCCGCTCGCCTGGGACCCGAGCCCTCGCGTGCCCGGGCCTTATTTCAGCCCCGGCTCGACCGATAACGACGACACACCACCGCGGTGCGTTCCCGAGAGCGCCTGCTTTGCCCGTGGCACCGTTCAACTTTTTTTTTTGCCAGAAAAAGAAGATTCTACCCTCGTTCCGGCTAGCTCTTCCGTCGAGGATGCCTCGCGCCGGACGTGTACCGCATATATCGCCTTGTGCCCCTGTTTGTGCCCTCAATTTCTCCTGCGTTTGCATTATATCCGTCGCCTGCGAGATGCCCAAGCTTGCAAAAATATATAACTAAAAGATGGTAAAAAAAACGTAACCTTAAAGGAACAACTATGCCAACATGTTTCTTTCGCGGCTGCCAACTCCTTCCCCCGCACGGAAGGAGTGCGCCAGCAGCTTCGATCCAGAGTGGACGGTTGTTCATTTCACTCATCTCAGTGCGAGCTTCTTTATATTCCAAATGGTTTATTCTCGCAGGGGTTGATCGCGTTGGTGGCGCATTTTCGTAAACAAAAAATAATAATAATAATTCGCGAAAGAAAGCGAGAAGAGTGATGCTGAAGGAAACTCTACGCATCCACAAAAAATGAAGTTTTTAGATCAACTACATTTTGATATCTTCGTTCAAACTTTTTTGTAAAGATGCATCGCGGAGCTCCACATTCTGACGGCTTCCTCCCCGTTTTTCCCGAGTCTAGTTTATTGGGTTGATTTCTCTTCTTCTAAGTTCCCGATTATTGAAAATGACAGCTGGTAACGTTTTGTCGTATTACTTGGTTCACTACAGGCATGCTGTTCTGGTCCTGACAGTTCCACTTTGGGTATTTTTTCCTTTTTTTCTTTTATTCTTTTGTTAGAAGCAGGTGTCAGCCCCCGGTTTTGCGAAATAACGAAGAATTTCGAATCGATTACTCAGTGAAAGGTTGAAAGGCAGAGACCTTCAACTTTCACGCTAATGCAATACAGCACTGCTTGCTGCACAAAGGCGACTAACGATCTGAGATTGCCTTCTCCGATTTTCAAAATTATGACTAAACCTTCATTTCATTTGACCTAAATCTCTGTCTCCCTTCTTTTACTCTTTTTGTAATATGAATATAATCTCTAACTTTTTTATTCAATTTCTGGTGAGCCTTCCTTGCAGTTATGTGAAAAATAGTCTTTAATATGAAAAAACAATGAAGCAATGTTTATACTAGCAATGTTAGTTTTTAGCGAGATATATCATCATGCATATGGTACAGGCACGAAGTCTCATGGCAACAAGTCGAAGTTTACTGGTCATTCAAACATGATTTCTTTCTTTCTTTCTTTCTTTCTTTCTTTCTTTCTTTCTTTCTTTCTTTCTTTCTTTCTTTCTTTCTTTCTTTCTTTCTTTCTTTCTTTCTTTCTTTCTTTCTTTCTTTCTTTCTTTCTTTCTTTCTTTCTTTCCTTCTTTCTTTCTTTCTTTCTTTCTTTCTTTCTTTCTTTGTTTTTCGGCCCAACAAGTGCGCTTCGCAATGCGGAAACACCATACGTGGGTGACGCGCATATGCATAATTCACGAAATCACAAAGTTTATATTGTAATAAACAGTTGCTCGTTTGTGTGTTACGTTTATAAATACAAAGATCAATAAAAGTGGAAAAGAGGTGCTTTCACCAGAAAATAAAAGAAAAAAGATCGGGGGGGGGGAGATTAAAGAAACAAAAAAAAAAGGCAGATCCCACGTTTCTGCAATCGACGTTATGCGAAGCATGCGGAGGGAAGGTGGCCGTGTTGCAGCTTTTTTATTGAGTGACATGTCCTCAAATGACGCCAAACATGTACAAATGTTGAACGCATAGACATATGTTGAAGAGTTGCTGATTGATTGATTAATTTGTGGGGTTTAACGTCCCAAAACCACCATATGATTATGAGAGACGCCGTAGTGGAGGGCTCCGGAAATTTCGACCACCTGGGGTTCTGTTGAAGATTTGCAGATGTTTATATAACCAGTTGTTTGCAATTGCGCAACGATGCCAACTGAAACATGCGTATTAGCAACACCAGAAGCTGATATGAAGCGCTGATGCTCGCGAGGATGCTGGCCCTGGACACTGCTACATAAATCAACTTCAGCGCATGACAATTGACCACAAGTAACGTTATTCCAACGTGACAGCTGTATCCAAGGGATAGATATGTAATGTTTATAAAATTGGGTACGCAGCATTGGAAACACTATTGACGTTTCGCGAAGATGAGCGTCTATTTGAAAAGTAGTTACGAGACCTGGCGTAGCTCTGTGGTAAAATGCTTGATTGCCACGCAGAATCCTTGGGTTCGATTCCAGCTGGGACCCGGACATTTATTCTTTGCATTCGTCGGGTCGACGTTACCGATTTCGGGTATTTCTTAATGCTCGCGCGTTAAAATCGACCATGTGTGTTCTCGTCGTTCCTGGGTAGATACTTAATGTCAATCACCTGTGGCACATACCTGCATACGAGCCGTACATACCCACCCATTGATATGTGCCACTGTCTGACGAGAAGTGTTTGACGACGTACGTGACGGGATTGTGACATTATTAATGGTTGACCAGCGCGTCATATTTGTCAAACCGTCTTACCCTCCCATGCTAAATTTCGTTCACGCCAAGTTAAGGGTGGGGGGGGGGGGGGGCACGAGAGCACCGAAACGTAAGCGTCTAGATAGATAGATACGCTCAAAGTCGCCGAAGTTCCCTAAGAAATGCTTCGCATTTAAAAAGCCCAATGATATCAATTGGGGCGGTGTGCTTCTACAACTCAGTCTGTCGATATCATGCTTGCACACGTTACAGAAACTAAGTAAACTATTACAACCACAATGATTCCTTTTTAAATGTACTTGATTGCAATGATCTGTTGTAGTCCCAGAATAGTGATTTAGTAATTGCAGAAATGTGATACACCACTTCTGTGGTGCTCTACTTCAAAATTTCAATGCCGAAACACAATAACACTAGTTAACTCTCGCTAAGAAAGTTTACGAAGTAAGAGGAATTCCCCTTCTTCCGTACTTACTTTGAACAGGAGTGGTTTTTGAATGTTATCGCTGGTTCTTCTGTATTTTCTCGTTAAGAGGTCAGCTGCTGTATACACCGAACTCCTTCAATGCGTGCTTTACGAAGAAGGGTGCTATTATAACGTAAGGGACACATAGCACACCAACGGTAGTTGCGCAGTGCTATACTGGCGTTCATGTCGTCTACGATGCGGTGCGTTTCTTTGTCGGTGGCGCTTGGGTCAGGTGTAGCCGGTATATAAAGCCGAATAAAAGGGGAAAGAATGGCCGGTCTAGGTAACCCCGTCCTCTTACAAAGCTGTCACATATTATTCAGAACGAGAACTTGGAAGTCTGGCTGAAACTTGATTTTCGAACAAAAAGTAGTCCATTAACGGTAATAAATTTCAAGCAAATATAATTTAATTATCAAGAACGTTGCAGTTTCGAAAAGTCACTTAGTTACATTAGAAAACTACGAGAAAACGTAACTGAATACAAGTAATCGATTATTTAATTGTAATCGTAGAACACGGCATCGGCACGCTAACTTTTTAACGCCTTATCGGGCATAATAATTCTCTTGTAATACTTCGTCTTTGCACGCACCATAAGATATTGAAACAGCCTACCTTTTTCACATTTATCTAACGCCGATTACTTTTAATGCGTAGGTATTTAACCTTACTGTAATTCATCTGCTATTTTCACATCTTCACTAATTGGTTATCCCGTGTTCTCTGATGAATGACTTCTTAGGATTGTTTTATTTCTTCATTTTTTCTCGTGTATGTGTGTAACTGCGAATGACACGCTCTTCTCAACGTGGCCTTAATTTGAAATACGTTATAACTTTACATTTATTTCCCTGTGTTCCTACTTTGCTGTTTAACTTTCGCATTGCTACTTCATAATAATTGTATGGTTGCCCCGCCGCGGTGGTCTATAGTGGCTAAGGTTCTCGGCTGCTAACCCGCAGGTTGCGGGTTTGAATCCCGGCTACGGCGGCTGCATTTCTGATGGAGGCGGAAATGTTGTAGGCCCGTGTGCTCAGATTTGGGTGCACGTTAAAGAGCCTCAGGTGGTCAAAATTTCCGGAGCCCTCCACTACGGCGTCTCTCATAAACATATGGTGGTTTTGAGACGTTAAACCCCACACATCAATCAATCAATAATTGTATAGTTTTTTTGTTTGCTTCTTTTCATGTTACTTTTGTTTTACATTTATTATTGCTATTTTTTGCTCAATATGTATTGACACTTCCTAATGTTTGCTCGCATTTAGCGTCGTCTAATAGCACTTCTTTGTACATTCTCCCCTCTCTCCTGCCTGGGCCCATTTTCGAGCTTTCAGTATTGTGTAAATGAAAAAATTAAAAAAATATATATACAACTTTGGTCTATGTAGTACTTTGATCATGCCCACACAGTGTCACAGATACCGGCAGCGTCGCACAGTTTTCTTTCTCGCATTACCCAACTCTAGTTATACATATACGGGAAGAAACGCGCTGTACTACCTAGTAAGGCGATTTTTCTTCGACGTTTGTGTGAACACACACCGTGGAGGTCTATATAGGGGAGAAGGTGCTCGCCGTCGCGGGATGGAATCCCGGCGGCGGCCGCTGCATTTTCGACAAATTCTTGAGGCTGGTGTGCTTAGATTTAGGTGCACGCTAAAGAACCCCAGGTGGTGAAAATTTCTCGTGTCCTCCGCTAGGGCGTCTTTTAGAATCGTATCGTTGATTGGGGCGGTAAATCTTATGAATTAGTATTATTACGTATGTCTGAACCACCATTATACGACATAATGCAATGTGCGCATGACTCACGTATACAATGTCACTGTGGTATATATAAAGATTACGTCACGAAAGTAAAGGTATATTGTTGTAGGTAAAATACGGTTGCATTTCGATTGTTTGCCAGTGTTTCTGTGGTGTTGGACAATAGGCGAAGTGAAAAGAGCACGCGTATGTGCACGTGCAAATGCTGAGATGGCAACTCGCCCAGGGTACCGAGAGGAAGCCGCCGACACCGGTTTAGAATACTGCCAGCTCTCGCTAGACACACGCTTCAAGCAACGCGCAGCAATGCTCAACAACTTTCCGGTGCCCGCCGTGGGGATAGACGGCAAACTTGATCAGTTTGGCATTGCCGCACTGCGCACCGTTGTGGATAGCGCAGGCTCCCTGATTAAGCCTGAGCACGTCGAATCGATCGACAACGCACAGGCCGTGCGGACCTGCACAGTGTATCCACTGGCGACGTAAGCCATCGGACAGTGACGCGCAACACAACATCGCACAAGAGCGCGACGCGAAACCGGGCGCGGAGAATCGCGATTGGTGCCTCCTTCTTCGATTAGGTCGATGTTGCGAAACCGCTTTCGTTTGGGCGATGCTTAACAGGTCTTGCAACATAATCACAGTGACGTGAATCGTCTGAGCGTGAAAGCCGAGCGCCTGAGCACGCGAACCTCACGAGGGTACAGGCGTATCAAATCCTCGAGAATCGCGACTTTTGCGGGAGCGTATAGGTTGTCGTCAGCTGCGAGGCTGGCATGGCGGCAGTACTGGTAAAACTTATGAACAGGCCCGTGTTTTTAATATGGTTACTGTAATAGGGTATAATGTGTTAATGTGTATGGTGCTGATAGTTATGAAGGAATAAAAAGATTTGTTCCTCGAAAGTTCCTCGCTATATCAGAGCTTAATTGTGCGAGCGAAATGTTTTGTTCTGTTGTTTATAACAGTGCTACTTATTAGTCAAAAGAATTCCCAAAATAGACGCCTATCATTTCACTTAGTCGTAGCTTCAAGGAGTCATTTCATTGCTTCAAGTGGGCACACTGTTTCTTTTGCATGAGATCCAAAAAACGCCTTTAGCCAATGTAAATCAGTATATATATATATATATATATATATATATATATATATATATATATATATATATATATATATATATATATATATATATATATTTGACGGCCTTTGGGCCTTTGGGGGAACGCAGTTCTGACGTTGGGAATGATGGCCCAAGCTATAGCTGACCACCACGCCCTAGTTTCTTGTATAGCTTTCTCTCTATCGTTTTTAAAACTCTCCCCATACCTTTCCTCATCATGCGGTATAGCACAGCATGTTTCCGATTTCTGCCTTTTCTCACTTTTCTTCCTTTGTTCAGAACGAAGATTTCGTACGCAATCACTATATAGGACGTCTCGAATGGCGACATTTCAGGGGCGCCCGTTCTGGGCGTCTCGTATAAGGCGACAGCAGGAGTGGTCTGAGGCACTGATGTCGTAGATATAGCAGCAGACCACCTCGCGACCGCTTTGTTGCCACGCCGACGAGCAGCAAGGAACGCGGCCGCCTATCGATTCGTGGCCTGACGGCACTCTCGGGGCCATCTCGAGCGAAAAAGGCGTATGCCATTTCGTTCGCGGTGGCAACGTTGATGCGTGCGTCTGTATCGGCGCCGCTGCCTCGTTCCTATATGCCGGGTAAATTAGGAGCTCCCGTAAAACGCGGGCTTCGCCCTCGATACGACTCGCCTGGAAGCGATGCCACACGGACAGGATTTGGGCGAGCACGCAGCTCAAGCTCTGGCACTGGTGGCTCGTATAGGCGAAGCGTCTGCGCGCGCGAGGTTGTCGGCTGTTCGAAGAAATACACACGCCGTGCCATTGGCGATGCCACGCAGGACGTGAGGGCTCGTGCTTCGTGATCTGACCACTTCGAAATGACACCCTTTTTTTTTCTCTCTCTCTCGCTCGCTTTGAGTAAGCGCTTTCTTTATTGGCACCCTCTCCTTTCGTGAATGAGCGTTCAGTCGCACTGCGTCGAATGGGTTTCACTTCTAAGGTGTCGTTATCTTCTTCCGAGACTACAAAACGGGACCGAGAGAAAAGTTGTCACGCACGTACGCGTATACCACACTTCGTGAACAGAACACTTTTTACGCATCTTGATATCAAGATGCTCCGCTTAAAATTCATAACTGGATGGTACTATCGTCTATTAGAACGGTGGTCAGATTTTTGACGCGTTTAAAGTTTTATTTTTCGTGTTCACATGTGAAACTACAGATTAGCGTAATAAGAGATACCTTCAGTCAGGCTGTGACAGTTTATGGGCAAAACATAATTTTTGGTTTGAACAATGATTCACACTAAGAATAATGTGTGAAAAGTAAAAAAAAAACTCAGTTGCGCTATCATAGCACTTGTAAAGGGGCAATTTTTTTTCTTATCATATTACACTCCACCCACTGCCAACTTCGCAATTCAATTCCAATGCCGTCTTCAGCTACGTTTTCCACTTCTTGATATTCCTACGCTAAGCCGGGAAGCGTTTATCGAGAACGCTAGGCGACGCAGCACCGGATGGAGTGAGGCGCTACGGAAGATGATAACAACCAAGTCCTCGCCCTCTTCTTGCCCGACAGCTTCTCTTTCTCGGTGGAGAGGCTCCGCTACGCATCTCTTCGCGCAGACAAAACCCACCTGGCGAGTCTTCTCTTTGTGCGCAGGGCTTTAGCCTGGCGGAGTGCGTCACTTGAGTTCTTGCAGAACGTCGGCCGCTGGGTGTGAGGCACGCGATCGCACAGTTGACCTCACTCAACGGTCGGGGATGACATACGGGCCATCGTAACATGCTAAGAACATTGGTGCATAGACAACGCTTCCGTACTGGCGTCAACAAACACACACTATGTTTGCTGTCGTTTAATTTAACATAATAATTGCTGACGTATAACGTAAGAAAACCACGACGCTATTATTAGGAAAGCCGTAGTGGGCTTCTACCACCTTTCTACCACCTTTGGTCCTCTAACGTGCACCTGAATCCGAGTATACACACACCTCAAGCATTTCCGCCCCCATCGAGAATGTAGCCTACGCGGCTGGGATTCGATCCCGCGACCTTAGGGTCAGCCGTCGAGCACCACTTACCACCATGGCGGGTCGTTGTTTAATCCTTTTGGTGGGGAAGAAATAAGAGTAAAGATCACACATAATCATGCAGCTTAAGGTTGCAGATAAAATCGTGCTCCTCTTCAGTAACTAAGGCAACAAAGTGCTAAAAAATATTGATGATCTAAACAAAAAACATTAAAGAAGGGTTGTAAATAACTATGCAGGTGATCAAAATATATACAATACCTGGCGAAAGAACAACTGCTCCCGACTAGCAACCATCTCCTAGAATCGGCGATTGAGTTTGACTGTGTTGTTCGCGAAACATGATTATATTGCCATCTATGTGGCAAGCGCATCCATGGGACCTAAAGTAATGAATGACCATGCGCACACGCGCCTCAAAGATTGTCCCCTCCATCAAAAAATGCCGCCGACATGGCCGGGATTTCATCCCAGGACCTGAGCCTATGAGCTCATGAGCCAAATATTTTCAGGTTCTCAGAAGTAAAGTGATGCTGAAATAAGCTCTTGGGAGATAAAACTTTGAAACCATGTACCAGATTACCTGGGGACTCTCATTTTTCTCAGTTTCAGTTCCGGATAGGCGTGTTACACAGATCTCTCAGACTCAGGAGTTCGGACATTTGCCACTCACTTTCTTTTAACGTGACGTATCAATCAATGCCACAGATTACGTCACGTCGCTTCTGCCATTTGAGGTGTTTTTTTTTTCTTCTAAAATTGCCAAATGCACTTTAAAGGGAACTGAGAAAAACGCACTTTTTTTCTACTGACAATATGGTTGGGTCTGCTCAAGCAACTTTTTTTTCAGTGTGTTCCTCTCTCCTAAATAACACAAATCTATATTGTGCCCAAAATCTGCATAGCCAAATATCATCAGTTTTGTGGAGTGAAGTTTGTATTTGGCTCATATAGATGGAAACATTTCATTTGGGCATGAATTAGCTCGTGAAATAACCGTAAAACGGTTCTAATTTACCGTATAGCAATATTTTGCGATAGAATTGACATGATATTTGTGCTTCCGCCGGTGAAGTGCTCCGACGCATTGGCGTAATGGCGATTACTAGACTTGAAGAACGAGTGGTCCTTGGTGGCGAAAAGGGCACTTTTCTTGACTGTCATCAGTGTTTTCATGTTTCTGGCATCTATTGAATGCCTTGAAAAGTGTTCCAGTTACTTTTCTGCCATGCCATTTCTCACCAATTCTTCTTTAGTGAATAGATTGTCGCCGAACATTTTCATTTCATGCATATTTTATTTCAAATATACTGTGTTGGAGTGAACGGAGGACAAAATGCTGTTGCTCTAAAATAAAAAAAAGAATCAACGAGATGCAAAAAAAGGTGGCCAGGTCAGCCTCATGCTCTACAATCGAAATTTGTCTATAAACATCATGTCCTTCAGTAAGTGCGAACTCGTGCTAGAAAACCTTATTGTTGAACGTCAACACGATAACAAAGAAACTAAGACACAAATGAAACATTTTGGGTGGGACCATGTTAGTTGTTTTGACCATGTTTGTTGACGCAGTGGTGGTTTAATGAATGTAGCTCACTTTGAATGAAACACTTGGAGTATTTGGCTTATTTTTTTTATTAGAAACTGCCTTTTTGGGCTCATGTTACAATAAGGAGTTGCCCCATTTTGATTATTACTGTTCTAGAAATTGAAAATACTTAGGCATGCTTCACGTTCCACAAAAATTTAGCCTAGTTTCGGTTTTGCATTTGGCTCTTTTAGAAAAAAAAAACATTTATGTTCTCTAAATTTGATCACGTGCTTGAGGAACTTCCTTGAAGTGGTCGTTGTATGACATGCAGGCAGTGTGCGATTTTAGTGCACGCATAGGCGCGCAGGTTGCGATGCTTTAAATAGAAATAAACCTTTCTGGGGAGCAGTTCTCATTGTGCGACAGAAATAAAAAAAAAGCTGTTACGTTGGTAAAGTAAGCCATAAAGTGAGAGAAAGAATCCGTGTAGACGCTTAATCAATACATGTGATTTCTAAATGTGGCTGCATTACTTGTCGATTAGTGTGCCGCTTAGTAATGTTACTGGGTTCAGCGTGGTGGCGAAACGTCGCTGAGTTCAGTGCTACTGCGTTGTTTACAAAAGCAACGTTGCTAGTAACGAGTTTGTAACGATGCAGAACGATAAACAGAGAGGCGGCTGCATTTTCGGTGGAGGCGAAAATGTGTGAGGCCCATGTGCTTGCACTTAGGTGCATGTTAAAGAACCCCAGCTGGTCGCCATTTCCGGATCCCTCCACTACTGCGTCTCTCATATAATCATGTCGTGGTTTTGGGACGTTAAAACTTTAGATATAATAATAAAATAAAACGATAAACCGACTGTATACATACTGCGATCATTCAGCGGAGATTCATTTGCGGAGCTTTGACAAATGTGAAAAAGCTCTACGGCGCGCACGTGATATTCAGCGCAGGATCGCCGCGGTTTCTGCCTCTTGAGGTCATTTGGCCGGCGCTGCGTTTCCTCGACGCAGCCGCCGCTTCTTCGTTGTGCTTGCTCCTCCGACCCTTCAGGATCCTTCATCGTCATCAGGATTTTGGGGGGTCAACGATGTTTCGGTGTTGGAGCATGCTCCGAACGCAGCTCGTTTAACTGCACTGAAAAAGTGTCGTGCTTCGCTGGAAGCGAACTACAGCGCCACCTGCATGTTTCACTTTCTCGCCTGATGATGCAGACGAGAGCTATTAAACTTCGAATGACGAAGACCCCCTAGCTCCTATTGTGTGCGCCCAGTGACTCGCCCACCTGACAGAGGCGCAACCACTTGCACAGATTCGAAGATATTAGTTACTGTCACCTGCTGCAAAGTTTGTGCAACGGGATGGTGGAGCAGTGGTCAGCGCTGTACGCTATAGAGCAGTAGCAGTGGCGGCTTGGCAGATGCTCTAATCCCCACCGTGGGCACTTTTCCTTTGGTTATAGATGAAGGTCACGTAGCGTGTGGGTCGTTTTTGTTCTACGGCCTTTTAATCACGGCGATATCGGCCAATAAGCTTAGTGACGCTCACGCATTAGCAAGACACTTTTGTCTTTGTATGCAAGTGTTATATGCAGCTGTTTACTTCAAAGTTGTCAGAACACCGGCTTGTGGTATCACCGAGCGAGGCCACTGAAGGAATGTCTGTTTTGGCCAATAATTACTGGTTACAGTGCTGCAACAGCAGTGGCTATCGCCACACATAGCGGTGAATGTGGAGCCCGACGTGCGAGCGGCTCCCATTCGCATTCGAATATAGAGCACGAAACTTGGCAAATATGGCAGCCGCCGATTATGCGTCGCCCGGACAACTCTTTCGGTCGTGTGGCGCGGTGAACGGGGCACAGTGTGGCGGTGCCAGCGCACCCGGTAACCCCAAGAGTGGTCGTTCGCCGACACTCAGATGGTGACATATATATCTCGACTGTGGAGCCAGACCGCGTAGCCGAAGGTCGGCACCCGGACCAGCCGCTTTCTATTGATCTAATCATCGTTCAATTTTCATCTTGGCCACCCGAGCTGCCCTCCCTGCTTTGTTCGCTTCCACAGCGGCCGCTATTCGCAAGCGGTATTCCACGCCACCGTGGTCGCAAACTGCCTTCCGTTATTTATTCGTTCCGCTTTCATTTTTGCATGCATGGAATGAATGAGAAAATTAGAACTGCACCCTTTCTCGTGCTGTAGTACTTGGAGCGCTGACGTTCTTTAGCTCATGCTGCAATTTATTCAACTCAGTATTTGCATAACCTTGTGGCTAGATCTATATGTTTGTGCAAGGACGCGAAGGAATGAATTCTGGAAGCCCTATCTGATGCCTTAGCGCCTTTTGAAGCCTTGAGTGATATTTCATGAACCACTTTACTTTGTTAGCAGCGTACACAAGCCAGCATGTAACAACGCTCCGCTGCAGAAGCAAACCATGACGTTTTCAGTATACTATAGTAAACTTCGCGCCAGTAAGCATTCGCTTGGGAATGAGCAAAGTTTTTTTTTTGCTCCAGCCTTTTCAATGCAGTTACATTGCAACGCTCAATGTTCCAGGGCACCATAACGCTCCTCTCTTAACAGAAACAATTTCCGTGTGATAGCTTTAAAGGGTCCGTATAGGCAGGTACGTTACCTGTTTTGTAGCCTGCCCCCCCCCAAGAATACAAAAATGAGAATGGTAAATCGAGCCGATCCTCAGCAGTTATAACTGCGCGACCTTAATTTTTTCCCGATAGCTTTTTCACAATGTCGCATATACAAAACGTCGATCCAGTGGATGTACGCTGTAATGAATGCAGT